>NW_024395977.1:31686605-31743930 GCF_016617805.1 Bactrocera tryoni
AAAAAAAAAACATGAATATGTGCATTTGACATACCCACACAAATAATGCATACACAAGTCTACATATGTACATATCTGCGTACACATCTAAATATGTCGCCCACATAAACTTCAAATATTGTTCTACAAAACCAACAATCGTCTCAAATAGCATCAGCAGCGTCACAGGTCAAGTGCTGAGCACATAGAGCGCCACAGACTGCAAACGACATCTGTCAAATATTAAAATACACAAGTTCTTAGGGACACAGTTATTGAGGCAGCTGCACAACTACATAACTGTGTCCATAAGAACGTCGCTTGCAGTCTGTCTCGCTCTATGTGTTCAGCACTTCAATATGGCAACCAAACAGTCGATGCCCAAATTTGTAGAAAAAGACAACAACAACAACAACATTTTCATTCATGAACGAGCATGCCTTTTCCTACAAGCCTCTTTTCGCGACGGTGGCAAAAGCTAGAAATCATGCATTGAACAACTTTCTGATGTTTCTTCACAGAAAGAAGTGAGAAAAGTGGCAACATAGCTGTTGCCGATTTATAATATTTGTCAATTCTAAAATATTTTTCCATGGCTGGCAAAAATCTGCGTTGATATAAATGCATGCTCATACATACATATATGTACACAAGTTTGTTGATAAAGATGTTAAAGGCTAGCCAGTCAAAAACGCTACTCCCTTCCTTCCTTTTCCTTCCTTATCGGCAAAATGGTCAACGGAAATTTCGCATGAAGCATTGAGTGTACATATTTACATACATACATACATACTTGTATGTTCCATGTAGACAAATTTGCAAACATTATGCGTATGGTCTGTCATATTTGTTTACATGCACACATAATTATGTATATATGAACACATGTGCGACCGCTAGATCTTTTAAGATGATATCAAAACTTTTAATGTAAATGCATACTTTTAAAACTAATTACCTAAAAATTATATTAATTATTTGGGTAATAATACAAAATATATTCTATTATATATTTTTAATGATTTTATGGAATCATCATGAAATACATATGTTTGTAGGTAAATTCTAATATACATACTTATATACTAAGTATATGCTTTGATACCAAATATACACCGAAAATGTTCAATTATGCATGCATTATTACCTATGTAAATATTTAAATAATGTAGGTTTAATAAGTTATACATATACGAAAAATTTTTGTTAATTTGTCTACACACAACTTTGTAAGTAAATGTGTACACTTATTGCTTCATGCGAAATCTCCTTTGTCGCATACAACCAATGGCTCACGTTTTGTCGAAGAGTCAATGTGTCGAAGAACTGACACGACCACAAAGCGTCACAACATTGTGTTGTTAGTAGAAAATCCGAGCTGTGCCGAAAACACAAACTAACGATCGCCAATTGCCACTGCTTCCCTTGCCGCTGTAACAGCCTCTCCAGCTACCGGCGTTAATATGTATGTTTATGTATGACACAGATTTTTGCAAGCCGCGTAAAAATATACATATGTATATACGTATATACATTTATGCTACATATAGACTACGTATAGAATACTACGTAAAATAGCGTGGTGATCGCCACGGCGACAATCATGTTTACCCGCGCCTATAGATGTTTCACATCAAAAATGGGGCACGGTTTACAAATTTCGCTCGAAGTAAGAAAATTAATATTAAAATTACATTTGGAAAATAAAACTCTACGGGAAATTGGTACAATAGTGGAGAAACGATATTGAAGTGTTCATAACATTATAAAATCGTATACAAATAACGGAGATCTAAATATAAAACCATCACTGCTGTCAAGCGAAATACTCGTATTTCAACAGTAAAGATTACAAATAATATTAAGGTCGGATTTCAAAAAAATGTAAATCCTCAAACTGTGAAAAATTTGCTGCACAAAGCAAAGCGAACTGCGCGACGTAAACCATTCATATCAAAAGCAAATAATAAAAAAGATTAAAATTTGCTAAAGAAATCTTGATAAACCAGAACCGTTTTGGGAGAATGAAGAATTTAACATTTTTGGGTCGGACGGAGTAATAAAAGTGGGGAGGCGTGCCAATCCAGAAATGCAAGAAAATAACTTAATACCTATAGTGAAACAGGGTGGGGTAAACATCATGGTATGGGAGTGTATGGCTGAATCAGGCGTGGGTAATTTGGAGTTTATATCAGATAAAATAAACAAATATACGTATCTGAATATTCTGAAGAAAAATTTGCGTCCAAGCGTGCAAATAATGAGTATCGACAGCAACCAATTACTTTTTCAACAAGATAACGACCCTAAACACACGACGCACATACGTGCATTTACCCTCAAAAACCGCGCAAAATTGAAAATTACAAACTTCAGCGATGGTCTTCAAAATTTATATTTTTTTGGTACCTAAATAACCGTTCTACAATGAACCGATTAAGTGAATGACCTTCAGGCCGCTATATTGGCACACAAGTAGTCGGAACCTAGACTTCGTTCAGAACGCACGTGCTTATTCGCGAAAATCCCCATTGTTCTCGAAATTGCAAGTGGTTTTTTTTTATTGCGTTAACGGAGTTCTTGAAAATATTTTTTATGGATTCAGGGCAACATGGTATGTATTTAATATTAACGATATAAAAATTAATTTAGTTAATGTATTATTATGTTTTTTACGTGAAAGCAATGAATCATTAAAAAAACTATTTTTTTTTTTAATTTGTTAATTTGCACTGACGCGACGACAAAGCGTTACAACATTGTGCCAAAAAAAAAATAAACGAATAGCCGCCGAAAGCAAACACCATTACATCTTTCCGAGTATGTCTTTGTCAACAAGCGTCTTTTCGCGACGGTGGCAAAAGCTAGAAATCATAAATTGAACAACTTTCTGATGTTTCTTCACAGTGAGAAAAGTGGCAACATAGCTGTTGTCGATTTATAATATTTGTCAGTTCTAAAATATTTTTCAGTGGCTGGCAAAAATGCACGCTCATACATATATGTACATACATATTTACACAATTTTGTTGGTAAAGCTCTTAAAGCGGCAAGGGAAGCGGTGACACTCGGCGATCGTTCGCTTATTTTTTCGGCACAGCTCGGATTTTATAGCAACAACACAGTGTTGTGATGCTTTGTCGCCGCGTCAGTCCGTCGGTCCGTCGACACATTGACTCTTTGACAAAACGTGAGCTTCGCCATTGGTTGTATGTGTCAACGGAAATTTCGCATGAAGCATTGAGTGTACATATTTACATACATACATACATACTTGTATGTTGCATGTAGACAAATTTGCAAACATTATGCGTATGGTCTGTCATATTTGTTTACATACACACATAATTATATAAGTTAACACGAAACATATTCATAATTATAGCTGACGCTAATATTTTAATAACAAATATAGCTGAGCTAATATTTCGCAATCAGAAATAAAGTTATAGCTGACAGTAATATTTTCGTCAACAACAGGAAGCGAACATCCGCCACGAGCCGCAAAGGTGCAATTCCACAGAACTGCAAGTTACGGGACAGGTAGATTAAGGTTACTTTTAGCTTAAGAAAGAATATGTAAGTCAGTTGCAATTTAAAGTTTAATAAAGAAGGTCATACGGACCCAATTAAAATAAAACCATTTTTTTCGGAGCTCTAGCAAAAAGCCCGATAACTGGCGCCCGAGC
Source organism: Bactrocera tryoni (assembly GCF_016617805.1). NCBI lineage: Eukaryota > Metazoa > Arthropoda > Insecta > Diptera > Tephritidae > Bactrocera > Bactrocera tryoni. The sequence goes on from NW_024395977.1 coordinate 31,690,274, forward strand.
AATGTGTTAAACAAGCAACTCACAAAAGTACCATAAGCAGTACGGAAAGCAAGCAGCGGAACTGACTTTCTGGCATCGAGGGAGTGAAAGAGTGCGCCCAAGTACCGAGAGGAAAAAGGGCAACTGCACGGTCACCGGCCATGGAAGGGAAGCTGATATCTATGTAAGGAATAAGTTAAGCTATTTAAATTTAATAATTAAGAGTATAAAAAAAAGAAAAAGAAAAGAACAGAACATTTTTTGAAAATTAATAATTTAGAAATATATAAACAAATTTTTTGGAAAGAAAAAAAAAGAAACTTATAAGAGAAAATTAATAATTTAAAAATATTTAAAATTTTTTTTTTTTTGGAAAGCAAAGTAAATAATTTAAAGAAAGTTTTAAGAGTTCCAATAAGAAAATTATTTCTTTTAATATAACAAATAATAATTTATCACCTAACGGGGGACCCTCCAGAAAATTATAAACCAAAAAGAGAAATAAAAAGGGCTTGTACAGCCAATAACATATAAAGTTAAAAAGGGCCGCGATTCACCACCTAGCGGGGGACCCTCCGGTTCTTATAAAAGTAAAATAACTCTGCGACTTTCCTGTAAAAGGGACCCTCCAGAGATTAATAAAGAAAAAATATTTATATATTTTAAAGAAAATGTCTAACCCAAATAATTTAATCAGACCACCAGTGCTAGGGAATACAACTCCCGTTGCACCAACAAGACCTTCCGATTCTGGCACCCAAATTTCGCCAGAATTGGCACATTTAGTTATATACGTTGTAACTCAAATGTTACAGACGGACGGACAAAGCATAATACAAAGTATTTTGAATAATGGTACGAACCAGAACATTAGGGAACAAACTACAGACGAAAGATACAGAGACAACATGAACGAAAAGGACAAAATCCCGACGTAGACTAACGATTAACGAATTTTACCAAAAAGTGTATTCGCACCCATCATTAACCCTCAAAAGTGTATTCGCACCTATCATTAATCCTCAACAAAATTGGTTGTATGGAAGTAGGAGAGGAAGCAATACATCTTCTTACGGAAAACTACCGTGCTAAAGCCCTTGACACGTTTGTCAGAGGACTTTCGGGTGACCTTCCTAGGCTTCTCGGCATCAGAGAACCAAAAAACCTACCAGAAGCTCTTCACCTTTGCCTGAAGTTAGAAAATCATAACTTTAGAGGAAATCACGCTAGAAATCAATTTCCTAGACAACAATTCCAACAACAGAATTTTTTTCCAAATCTTAATCGACAACTTCCTCAAACCAAATTCCATCCCGAGTTAGCTTTTATACCAAAACCAAATCAAATATTTAATCCTTATAGTCAACAACGGTATCCCCAAAATCCAGTAAACCAACAATATGGGTTTTATAATCAAAACCCATTTAATCAACCACCAAATAATCCCCCTCCAAGACCACCAAAACCACCTCAACCAATGTACGTAGACGTTAGCTTAAGAACAAATGCTATCAATTACGCCAATAGACCAATTCCCAAATTCACTGTCAAACGACTATCAAACCTTTCAAACAAAAATGATCTGCAACCAAAAGTTCAAAGGAATTTTCATGTAAACTCAAACTTTGAACCTTACAGCGAACAAAATTATCAATACAACAATGACTACCAAAACAACGAATACATCTATGACTTTTCCGATACAACACAAACCGACGAAAACGAACAATCACTAGACCTGACAGATGTAAATTTTTTAGATTAAACAGCTCTTCGTTACCTTATCCTAAAAATCCTAGTCGATTCAGGTTCCAATAAAAACTATATTCAATCAAAATTAGTACCAAATCCCAAAGAAAACAATAACCCTTTTTACGCAAATTCAATCGGTGGAAAAATACATATTACCCATCACACTTTTCTTAATCTTTTTAATATTGAAGAATGCAAATTAAAATTTTTTTTGTTACCCACTCTTAAAACTTTTCACGCAATTCTTGGAAATGATAGTTTAAAGGAACTATCAGCAATAATACATTCTAAAGAAAATTTCATGATCATAGCAAACAAACGTAAAATTCAACTACATCAATATAGAACCCAAGATGTTCATTCCATTCAAATCCGTAACGAACATATGAATACTTCAGAAAAAAATGAAATTAGACAACTGTACAAAAACACCGAAACTTATTTTCAGAACCTAATGAAAACCTATCGTACACAACAAAAGTAGTATCGGAAATTAGAACAAATTCAGATACACCTATCTACTCAAAATCATACCCATATCCTGCCAGTTTAAAACAAGAAGTAGAAAAACAAATAAATAAACTATTAGAGGACGGTATTATCAGAAAATCAAGATCACCATACAATTCACCAATATGGGTTGTACCCAAAAAAGACGATGCATCAGGCGAAAAAAAATTCAGATTAGTTATTGATTACAGAAAACTAAACACAGTTACAACTGCTGACAGATATCCAATACCAGAGATAAATGAAGTACTATCACAATTAGGAGAAAAACGAATATTTTCAGTAATCGACTTAAAAAGCGGTTTCCATCAAATTCCTCTTAAGGAATCTGACGTGGAGAAAACAGCCTTTTCAGTGAACAATGGAAAGTATGAGTTCACAAGATTACCTTTTGGACTAAAGAACGCCCCATCCATATTTCAACGTACATTAGACGATATTCTGAGAGAATATATAGGAAAAATATGTTATGTCTATATAGACGACATAATAATATTTAGCAAAGATGAAAAATCTCATTCAGAGCATATTGACAAAATTTTTGATACACTCCGTAAAGCTAATATGAAAGTACAAGCAGACAAATGCGAATTCTATAGAAACCAAATAGAATTTTTAGGATTCATAGTGTCTTCTGCTGGTATTTCCACAAATCCATCTAAAGTAAAAAGTATTGTAGATTTTCCATACCCAAAACACTTAATGACCTTAGATCATTTCTAGGACTTTCAGGATACTATAGATGTTTCATAAAATATTATGCAAAATTAGCTAAACCTCTCACAACTCTACTTCGTGGTGAAGAAGGTAGAATGTCAAGAAATGTTTCCAAAAAAATCCAAATCCAATTAAACAATGACGCTAAAGCAGCATTTAATAAAAAAAAATCCACATTGACATCGAAAGACGTCATTCTACAATATCCTGATTATAAAAAAGAGTTCGATTTAACAACAGATGCTTCCAAATATGCCATAGGCGCTGTCTTAGAACAAAATGGAAAACCCATAACCTTTATATCTAGGACATTAAGTAAAACCGAAGAAAATTATGCAGTTAATGAAAAAGAAATGCTTGCTATTATTTGGGCATTAAATACTTTTAGAAATTATCTCTATGGAACGGCAAAAGTAGTAATCCATACAGACCATCAACCTCTCACATACGCCTGAAGCAATAAAAACAATAATTCTAAATTAAAACGGTGGAAAGCCATACTCGAAGAATATAATTACGAATTAAGATATAAACCTGGTAAAGCCAACATAGTAGCAGATACACTTCCAAGACCATTCGAAATAAATTCTTTATCAGTAGCCACACATTCAGATGACAGCTCATCTCACAATCTAATTCCACTCATACTCATAAATGTTTTCAAAAACCAACTTTGGTTCTCTTTAGGAGACGAAGATAGTTACCTATTTAAAATACCATTCCCTACATACCATAGACATGTAATAATTAAACAAACATTTTCCTCAGAAAACCTAATTTCACTTTTTAAACCCTTCGGTGCTGAATGGCATATTTACTTCCGAAGAAATAATGGAAATAATTCAACAAATATACCCAATCCATTTTTCCAATTATAAAATTCGATATACTGAGATGAAAGTTGATGACATTACGAACAGGAACATTCCGACTGATACACAAAGTGGACATAGAAGAATACCAGAACGCACTAAACAATTTAAGTAATTCAATTAGAACTAAAGTTAAAGAAGAAAACCCACTCCTTCCTATCCTCATTAATGAACTAAAACTGACACAGACATACTTAAATAGACTAAAACCAAAGGGATTTAGGAAATCTGTTAACGATTTAGGAACAGTCTGGAAATGGATTGCGGGAAATCCTGACCACGACGACTTAATAATACTAGAAAATCATATTAATAATATAATTTAAAATAATAACGAACCAATAACAATCAATAAAGTAATTTTCGACAGAATAAATAATATTTCTACAATATCAAATAAAATTTTAAAAGAAGTACAAACAAATGAAGTTGTACAACATAATATTGCTATTGAAATTAAATATAAATTAAATATAATAAAAGATGAGATAATTAATATAGACTATGCAATACATTGGGCAAAAACCGGCATAGTTAATTCTTATATTTTGTCAAATGAAGAATTAAATATATTACAAATACACTGGGGAAAAATAACTTTACACTAAATAATATTGAAGAATCTATCGAATTAGCACCGATTTGCATCAAATGAAACTATGTTACTATACATTATTGGAATACCGTTATCTAATAAAGATCTTTGTGAATCAATTACGATAAAACCAATAAAAATAAAAAGAAATATAAATAAGATTCCATTTGAAAATGTAATAGCGTGTAAGAATAATAAAATATTTGGTATAAGGAACAAATGTAAAGAATATAATAGTATAAAAATATGTAATAACAAAAATATTATAGACATAAGCAACACTACCTGTGTCCCTCGTCTACTAAAGAGCAAACCGGCAGAATGCATTTTAATAAATAATCAGCACATACCATCGGTAGAAAATATATCACCTGGCATTATATTACTAAACCAATATAACGGTACAGTAAAAATTGACAGCCAAAGTATACATCTTTCCGGATCATATGCAGTAGAATACCATAATTCCACGATGTGGATAGAAAACCAAACATACTCATTTAACGAAAAATTTACCAGCAAACCGTTAGCAGCAACTTTACAACCAAATAAACCATCGTTTCAAGAAGAAGAAATTTTAAGTTTGGAGATGATGAAAGACCTCCATCTGAACAACATCCATCATCTGGAAAAATTAAAAATAGCCCACACTGCAGCTTTAATTACCAATTTTTCGCTCATAATCATCTGCATGATGTGCATAATCGTAATTATCACCATTTTTAGTCTAAAAAATAAATGCAAAGCAAGTATAACAGAGCTATCAAATTACCATGTAAATGTTAATCTGAACGGGCATAATGAAGTCAAAACACCTGAAATACCAACACTAGAAGGGTCAATAACTCTGACAGATCAAATGCAGCGAACAAACGGGGACGTTTGTTTTTGACGGCGGAGGAGTTAACACGAAACATATTCATAATTATAGCTGACGCTAATATTTTTATAACAAATATAGCTGAGCTAATATTTCGCAATCAGAAATAAAGTTATAGCTGACAGTAATATTTTCGTCAATAACAGAAAGCAAACATCCGCCACGAGCCGCAAAGGTGCAATTCCACAGAACTGCAAGTTACGGGACAGGTAGATTAAGGTTTCTTTTAGCTTAAGAAAGAATATGTAAGTCAGTTGCAATTTAAAGTTTAATAAAGAAAGTCATACGGACCCAATTAAAATAAAACCACTTTTTTTTCGGAGCTCTAGCAAAAAGCCCGATAACTTATATGAACACATGTGCGACCGCTAGATCTTTTCAGATGATATCAAAACTTTTAATGTAAATGCATAAATTTAAAACTAATTACCTTAAAATTATGATAATTATTTGGGTAATAATACAAAATATACTCTATTATATATTTTTAATGATTTTCTGGAATCACCATGAAATACATATGTATGTAGGTAAATTTTAATATACATACTTATATACTAAGTATGTATATGCTTTGATGCCAAAACATATATACCGATCGTATGTTTAAACATGTATGTAAATTATATGCCGAGTCAGTTGCGCATAGAAAATGAACGAATCTGTATGCGTACATTTCTTTGCATTGAGATTAGCATTATATTTCTCATTTAACACCGAAAATGCTCAATTTTGCTATTTTCGAGTCCCCTGCTGCAAAACTCTGGTGAAACACGCTTAAAATTTGTCTGTGGTGAAACTCCCTAATCTCTGCCGAGTACCCCTGCGAAAAGTTACGATATCTAAAACGTGAACCTTCTCTATGATACTAAATACAGGGAACGTACATATATCATAGAGAAGGTGTTTGATAATATATTATAAATTCACAAATATGTATGTTTGTATGTAGATATGCTATATATGTGGGAATGGAATCTGTGGGTCAAAGGTCCACACGTAGCGCACGTGCCTTTTAAATGCACCTCTGACCAAAAACTACACGAACATACATATGCTCAATTCGAACAACACTCGAACTGTATAGTCGGGCATAGTAGCAAGAATCATTCTTGGGACAGTAGGAAAGAAGTAGTCAGAAGTGGCAGACAAGCCGCTGCCTGACAATTGAAGTTATAATAAGTTGTGAAAAATGTGAACTTAATAAATCAAAACCTAAATGTAAAGTTATAATAAGTTAAGTGAGTTTAATAAAATATCAAATTAATAAATTTTATAATCTAAAAACTACATATGTATATGCATATGATATGCTATCATAATATTTTAAAGAACTTAATATATTACAATAACATTTTTACATTTCATTTTAATTTTCATACGCATCTACATTTTAGTAAGTACAATTCAAATTCAAATCGTGATATTATCGTTTATCAGTAATATAATGTGCGCGCACTGCTCTACATGTATGTACATACATATCTAGTGTTGAGTGATGTGGATGTGTTTTTTGAGCTCTTGGATAATTCGTGAAATAATCCTAGTTTTTCATAGTGAAATCACACTTAATTTGGCTTGGGACTTACCGAAATTCCGGACGATCTAAGTGGATACAAAACTTAAAGAAATTGATAAGTACAATTAAATTTAAATAAAAAATTATTTCCAAATACATGCCCCTTCGTGGCAAATTTCCAAATTTTTTAGTTATACTTTTTATTATTTCCCCTACTAACAGCGAATCAAACGTGCTCTTATTTTTTTAATTTGTCGCTTTGTTTTGATCAATCAGCTGTTCTCCGTTTTCGATTTTTCGTTTTTTTCTCCTTTTCGTTTCGCTTTTGGTTTAGGCATTGCCAACCATTTATAACTTAAATTAGGGTTTAGCAGCAGAGATTGAACGTACTCATTGACAGGTGTACCCAACTATTTTCTCACTGAGGTATGGCCTCTGAGAATAGTATGGAGCGTACACCAAAGAATCCTTTTCGGAGGAATTCTAAAATTCTGAGAACGCCCCCTAACGGCCGAAACGGGGAATCCACCGCTACTGGATCAACACTTAGTGACGAAACTGTTGCCCGGGCAAGCAAAAGTGAAGAGAAATCACTAAATAATGAATCGTCCAACTACTTTAAATAGCTGGGACGCAAAATAAAAGAGTTGGAAAATATGATGGCTGGTCAAAGGCACGTAAACCAGGCTATGCGCGATTTATTGAGTACCATAATGAGCTTATATAACAAAGCCGAGAAACCGGAGAAGAAAATTATGGCTGAAAAAGCAACACAGCTTTCTCATATTTTTAAAGATTTGAATACCCCAAAGCGGTTGCGAGAAGCATCGGGAGAACTACCTCCCACAAAAAAGCCAAAAAAGGCTACTGAAAATGTGCAACAAATGACCAGTGAGATCAAGAAAGTAATAGATATTACGGGTCAACATAACGCATGCGAAAAATGGGTGGATGAAGTTAAAAATAGAAAGCCGATTCAAAAGAAAATAAGAGCGAAACCGGACGCCATCATAATAACGAAAAAGGAAGGTGCATCGTATGCTGATATTTTCCGGAAGATAAAAAGCGACAGCGGTCTTGAATAGTTGGGATCAAACGTGTCATATATACGAAAAACGTTGAAAGGAGACCTGCTGATTGAGCTGAATCATTCCAAACCGTCTTAGAGGGAGCGGTGGGTGAAAGGGCGCTGATACAGCCAAAAACTCATAGCGTTACAATAGTGTGTAAGGATTTAGATGAAATTACTACTCCTGAAGAAATCTGCGAGGCACTAAAAAAAGTGTGGAATCCAAAACCTGGAAAAATCAAGCGTAAAAAGTATGAGAAAAACCCGCAGTGGCACACAGATAGCGCTTGTATGCCCACGTGCTCAGGATGCTAAACCTGCATTAAAACTGGGCAAAGTTAAGATAGGGTGGTCGATCTGTCGCCTTCGAGAGTACTCGCCTATTCCCAGATGCTATAAGTGTTTCCCCCTGGGTCACTTGGCGCGTAACTGCTGCAGTTTGATAGACAGATCTTCTCAATGCACACGTTGTGGGACCGCGGGTCATTTAGCAAAGGTATGCACCAACGTTCCGAGCTGCATGCTCTGCAAAGGGGAACACTCAGTATTGAGCATGACTTGTCCCAAGTACCTAGAAATGAAGAAGTCTCTAAGAAAATGAGGATATTACAGTTAAATTTAAATCATTGCGCAGCAGCACAGGATTTGCTAGATCAGACAGTTACAGAAGAGAACATTGATATCGCCATACTAAGTGAGCAATACTCCCAGCGTCCGGAAAGCACATGGATTGCAGACAAATCCGGCAAGGCAGCAATATGGTCCTGCAAAGGACAGCGTTTTAAGACCAGTTTCCGAGAAGCTCATAACTGTTTCACATGGGCGAGTATAGGAGGGATATATTTTGTAAGTTGCTATGCTCCTCCCAGCGCATCAATTACAGAATTTGAAGATTTCCTCTTAAAACTGTCGCCTAATCCAAGAATTCATAAGTCAAACGAATTTAACAATAATAAACAGTGGAACGCAAAACACATACCAAAAAGGAAACAAAGGATCCATAATTGACATTATGTTCTCAAATGATTCACTCAGCAGGCACATTAAGTGGACAGTGTCAAATATATACACAAATAGTGATCATATGGCGATTATAGCTCAAATTTCGTACACCACAGAGCCTGAACTCCTCAGCAGATACACTTCCCGAAAGCGTAGCTGGACGCAACAGATGACGACACCGCCCATCTGGTATCGACTGTGCGAAAGGAACTGGTCGCAGCATGCGACGCCACAATGCGTAGAACAACTCATCACAACAAGCGGCGCCCGGTATATTGGTGGAATGAGGAAATTTCCACTCTGAGAAAGCTTTGTCACTCAGCTAGACGGCGTCTGCAGCGTAACCGCAATGAAACGAATGAAAATCGACTTAGAGAAGAATTTAAAAGCCACAAGAAGCTTCTGAAGTCTGCAATTACCCGTAGCAAAAATCATGTTTCGAAAAGCTCTGTGAAAAAGCAAACATTGACCCTTGGGGAACTGCTTACAAAATCTGTATGTCAACATTTAAAAGTAAGCACCAACAACCTAAAGATGCATATTTTATGGAAAAAGTCGTCGAAACACTATTCCCGAAACACGATCAGATTTCCTATGCCAAGCGGCGAAACGAAGCTGCAGAGTCACCCCTACTAATCACAGAAGAGAAGCTCCTGGCCATAGTAAAGAAAATAAAAAACAACAAAGCACCTGGATTAGATGGCATACCTAATAGAGTCCTGAAGGCAGCTATAAGCTCAAAACCTCAACTATTTGTTAAAATGTACAACGCTTGTATAAAGGAAGAGGTGTTCCCCGACTCGTAGAAAGTACAGCGTTTGGTTCTGCTCCCAAAACCAAAGAAACCACATGAAGAACCTTCATGAAAAAGCACTGCGCGCTGATTACCCTGGATGTCAAGAATGCGTTCAACACGGCAAAATGGGCACATATAATCAAAGCACTGGGAAAAATTCGCGCCCCGGCATACCTCATAAACGTTATAATAAGTTATTTTAAAAATAGAAGGCTGATTTATGATACGTACGAAGGAGCCAAGAGCTACTCCATCTCAAGTGGAGTACCCCAAGGGTCAGTGTTAGGCCCGCTGTTATGGAACCTCATGTATGACGGGGTGCAAAGGAGGCAACAACCAAAAGATGTGAAACTAATAGCATATGCGGACGATCTCATAGTGGTAGCAGTGGCAAAACAATTAGTCGACCTAAGAAGCAAATGCAATGAGTGCGTAAATGATCTGCAGCACTGGTTCTCTTCGGTGAGTCTGGAATTGGTGGAGCAAAAAACTGAAGTTTTACTCATAAGAACCAAAAAGGTACAAGAACAAATAGAGGTCACTATAGGGGAGTGCGAGGTTACTTCACAGCCGCAGCTGAAGTATTTGGGAGTAATATTGGATTCCAAATTAAAATTTAAGGAACACCTGGAGTATTCTTCTAGTAAAGCAACCAAAATTTATAATGCTCCATCAAGGATGATGACCAATACATGCTGTGTGCGTTCCAGCCGGCGATTCTTAATAGCGAAAGCAATGAGTTCCGTAATACTATATGCAGCATCAGTATGGATACAGGCAATGAATATAAAAGCGTATGCTAAACAAATAATTGCAGTGCATGGGCTCTCTGCAATTCGAGTAATAAGTGCTTTCCGGACTATATAAACCGACGCTGCTGAAGTATTATCCAGTATGCGACCCATTGACATCCAGCTATCAGCGCCTAAAAAAGTAGCGGCAAGATCAGAGGAGAGAAACAAAAGCACTAAAATGTGGCAGGAGTGGTGGAATTCCTCACCCAAAGGGCGCTGGACCCATCGACTCATGCCGAACATCCACACGTGGATACACAGACGACATGGGGACCTAGACTTTTATCTGACCCAAATACTTAGTGGACACGGGTGCTTTAGAAGCTATCTTTTGAGATTCCACAATGACATTAGTCCGTACTGTCCGACGTGTACAGAGTATATAGAAGACTCTGAACATGTACTATTTCATTGCCCACGTTTCTCAAATACAAGGGAAAACTAAAAACCACACTCGGTGGTAGTTTTTCGGTCGAGAATCTAACGACACACATGTGTCAGTCGACAGATAAATGGAAAGCTGTTAGCGAAGCGTCAGCATTCATAATGACAAAACTAAGACATTTTCAACAGACAAGGCGTCCGTCAGTCCGCGTAGTAGAGGAGACATAAATGTCCTGTCCCTCCTACGAAGTAATACCTAATCGGTGGTTCCGTGGGAGAGTCTTGAGTTGGGAGTAGGTTAGATTTAGCGGATTAAAGTTCCGCACCTCGGCTTACGATGCTTCCCCCTACTATAAAAAAAAAACATGAATATGTGCATTTGACATACCCACACAAATAACGCATACACAAGTCTACATTTGTACATATCTGCGTACACATCTAAATATGTCGCCCGCATAAACTTCAAATATTGTTCAACAAAACCAACCATCGTCTCAAATAGCATCAGTAGCGTCACAAGTCAAGTACTGAGCACATAGAGCGCCACAGACTGCAAACGACATCTGTCAAATACTAAAATACACAAGTTCTCAGGGACACAGTTATTGAGGCAGCTGCACAACTACATAACTGTGTCCATAAGAACGTCGCTTGCTGTCTGTCTCGCTCTATGTGTTCAGCACTTCAATATGGCAGCCAAATAGTCGATGCCCAAATTTGTAGAAAAAGACAACAACAACAACAACATTTTCATTCATGAACGAGCATGCCTTTTCCTACAAGCCTCTTTTCGCGACGGTGGCAAAAGCTAGAAATCATACATTGAACAACTTTCTGATGTTTCTTCACAGAAAGAAGTGAGAAAAGTGGCAACATAGCTGTTGTCGATTAACAATATTTGTCAATTCTAAAATATTTTTCCATGGCTGGCAAAAATCTGCGTTGATATAAATGCATGCTCATACATACATATATGTATGTATGTACACAAGTTTGTTGATAAAGCTGTTAGAGCAGCAAGGGAAACGGACAGCACAGCTCGGATTTTCTACCAACAATACAATGTTGTGACGCTTTGTCGTCGCGTCGGTCCGACCAGAGAACATAAAACATAGAGAAGGCGCAGGTTCGACAGCGAACATTTTATAAAATTGCGACACGGAATGTCACCACACAACTACAGAATTCACGCTGTAAAATGTTAACATTTTTAACAGTTCTCCACATACTCAAACAGAGAATATGAAGAGAAATAATATATGTACGGCATATGATGCCATAGCATGTATACGCAATCAAGGAATATTGAAGAAAAATATGAAGAATATGAAGACACATAAATATGTATTTGTATGCATGCTCCTTATGATACTCCCAACTAGAGCTCCCACTCCCGGGCTCCCGGGATCCCGGACTTAAAACTCCTCCCGGGATTTAGAATTAAATTCCCGGGATATTCGGGATTTTTGTCCTTTTTTTTAAACACTGTTAATTATTATTTTTTCATAAACAAAGTTGTATTTACAATAGATGAACATTGCCAAAAAACAATTAGTAAGAATTTAGTACTTTACAACACTGTTTGATCAAAGTTACAGCACTGGTTTGATCAGCTGTTAATTGGCAAGCTGTAGCATGTGCCAAGCATACGATCAACCGCACTGCATTTTACAAACTTACACTTGTGCTTATTGTATAAATTGTAAAAATGGAATGTAAGTACTAAATATTTTAATTATAAATGTTAAAATAACAAATTTTCATTCACTTATCATCATTTATAAAGCACACAAAAAAAGGAGACGACAAATCGTCAACATGGTTTTATTTTCAAATATCAACAAGTTCAGAGGAAGCCAAGTGCAAAAAATGTAATGCAGTCTTCAAAACAAAGGGTGGTTCAACAAAAGGATTACACGAAGGTTTAAAGTAAAAATTATAAATCCCCAATGAAAATAAGATTGTAGAGAAATTGATAATTTTAGGTTCATGGCATAAGCAAAGCAACTCCTACAATTGCTGTTCCCAAGAAAGTGGCAAAAATTACTTCACATTTTTCACCAAAAATGGGTAGGGTTAGCATTTTCAACCATTGCGCAATCAAAACAAATCAGAAAAGGTATTGAAGCCAGAAAATTTAAAGTTCCCAAATCTGACACCACAATCAGAAAATATATAATGGAATATTTTGAAGAATGTCGCGAAAGAGTGAAGAAAGAAATAATCGATTTGAAAGTAAAAAATAATAGATTTAGCATTTCATTCGACGAATGGACTTCTGTGGCCAATAAACGCTACTTGAATTTAATACTGCATGTCAGGTCAAAAAACATATGGAACTTGGGACTCGTCCAAATAAAAGATGCCGCAACTTCTGAAAACTGCATTGATATGATTGAATCTCGTTTGGTAGATTATGACTTGAGTTTAGCAACTGATATTATTTCTATTACCACGGATGGTGCCTCAACTATGTTGAAACTTGGCAAACGCATAGGTCCACATCAACAGCTGTGCCTGGCAAATGGAATACAGCTAGATATCCTTGATGTGATATACAAAAGACAAATAAGAATTGAGCCAAATGAAATTTCTATATGTGAAGATGATGATTCCGAAGAAGATACGAGAGATCAAACTGATTGCATAAAGGTAGACATATTTATTTTTTTTTAAATATGAAAATCTAATTTTTATGGTATTTTTAGTTAGCTGATAACGAAGAACGTGGAGAACTTACAGACGAATTTGATATCAAAAAAATTATTGACAAAATTCGGAGCGTTTTACGGTCATTTCAAAAATCTCCCAAAAAGAATGAAATTTTACAAAAATATGTGAAAATGGAGTTCAACAAAGAGTTGCAGCTCATCCTAGATTGTCAGACTCGGTGGAACAGTTTACTAAAAATGATCGAACGGTTTCATATGCTGGAGTCTTGCTTGAAAAAAACGATGGTCGACCTTAAGGCAGATTGCTTGGAAGATTGTGAATTTAATATTATTAAAAGCATTATTAAAGTTTTAAAGCCGGCAGAGTTAGTTATAGAAGCTTTGTGTCGCCGTGACATGAACCTCTGTTCTGCTGATGCAGTGATACATTTTATGCTAGACGAAGTTAAAAATGTGGACTTATCAATAGCTTTCAATCTTTTTGAATCAATTAAAAGACGCGTTTCTGAAAGGCGCACAATATACACGAATATATTGAAACTATTAATAACGGGAAATTTTGTAAGTACCACAAATGAACCGAATTTAGATGAAAAATTTCAAACACTATTGTAGAAATTGTCAAAAAGTACTATAAAAATATAATAAAAACTAGTATAAAAATAATCGAAAATGAAAAGGAAAAAACGTTGAAGGAAAGGTTGCAAGAAACTGTCAAAGAATTTCGCGTTTTAAAAAGAGATGTCTCATTATCAGTAGAGGAAGCGGTACCAAAGGAAATAAATTTACTTCTTGGGGGTGGCGGGCTTGGCAGCAATCTGGAGGTTGCTTTTAATGTTTTAAAGACAATACCACCAACTAGTGTCGAATGCAAGCGTTGTTTTTCAGTGTCTGGTTTTATGTTCTCTGGTTGAAAAACGTTGGCAATGTTGCGTTCGATGCTTTTGCTGGCAAAAGTCTCCAATGCAACAATAGGATATGTCACCATGTCCTCCCATCTTAAAATAAAGCAATGTCCTCATTGCATTTTTTCTTTGTTTATAAATTAAAGTTTTTATAAAGAATTCTTACAATATTTAAAGATATTTTTAGCATATAAAAAGGATTAAGTAATAATGAATAAGTAAAAATGATAAGATACAATTTTGAATTCTTAGATTTAGTTTTAGTTGGTTTTCTTTTTATACTCTCTAAGGAGAGTATTATAGTTTTGTTCACATAACGGTTGTTTGTAAATCCTAAAACTAAAAGAGTCAGATATAGGGTTATATATACGAAAGTGATCAGGGTGACGAGTAGAGTTGAAATCCGGATGTCTGTCTGTCCGTTCGTCCGTCCGTTCGTGCAAGCTGTAACTTGATTAAAAATTAAGATATCATGATGAAACCTGGTACACTATTTCTTGGCTCCGTAAGAAGGTTAAGTTCGAAGATGGGCAAAAGCGGCCCACTGCCACGCCCACAAAATGGCGAAAATCGAAAACCTATAAAGTGTCATAACTAAGCCATAAATAAAGTTATTAAAGTGAAATTTGTCACAAAGGATCGCATTAGGGAGGGGCATATTTGGACTTCATTTTAAGTTTTTTGTACATATCTCGGAAACTACTATAGCTATGTCAACCAAACTCTATAGAGTCGTTTTCTTCAGGCATTTCCATATACAGTTCAAAAATGGAAGAAATCGGATAATAACCACGCCCACCTACCATACAAAGGTTATGTTGAAAATCACTAAAAGTGCGTTAACCGACTAACAAAAAGCGTCAGAAACACTAAATTTTACTGAAGAAATGGCAGAAGGAAGCTGCACCCAGGTTTTTTTTTTAAATTGAAAATGGGCGTGGCGTCGCCCACTTATGGACCAAAAACCATATCTCAGGAACTACTCAACCGATTTCAATGAAATTCGGTATATATTATTTTCTTAACACCCTGATGACATGTACGACATATGGGTGAAATCGGTTCACAACCACGCCTTCTTCCAATATAACGCTAGTTTGAATTCCATCTGATGCCTTCTCTGTATAATATATACATTAGGAACCAATGATGATAGCGGAATAAAACTTTACACAAATACGGTATTTGAAAAATATGTAAATGACGGATAATGAAATCTCGATTATCACTTTATCATTCGAGAGTATAAAATGTTCGTTGACACCCGAACTTAGCCCTTCCTTACTTGTTTTTATATATTTTACATCAAAGCATACAAGCATCTACGTACAAATTGAACTATTTCATAATGAATTTCTGAAAATCTTACGAAATACTTAGATAAGTCATGTTTATGTTGTTACCTAAATATTTAATTAATTTAGGTTTGATAAAATATATACATATTTATTTACAGGCCTTTAAAAGTTTTGATAACATGTTAAAATACCACGCGGTCGTACATATTCAAGTATTTAATTATGGTTGCATGTAAACAAAAAGAACCATACGCATAATGTTTGTAAATTTGTCCACACACAACTATGTATGTAAATATGTACACATATTGTTTCATGCGAAATATCCGTTGTCCCGGACAATCAATGGCCGAAGCTCACGTTTTGTCAAAGAGTCAATGTGTCGAGAGACTGACGCGACGACAAAGCGTCATAACATTGTGTTGTTGGTAGAAAATACGAGCTGCGAGCTGTCCTTGACAAACACAGTCAATCCCTGTTAGTGCCACAATCAAAGATACAGATTTTTGTGGTTTGTTAAAAATAAAAATATAATTAAACTATGTTATCAATTTTATTCTAATATATTTGAATATATATTTGCGGGGTTGTCACTTTTTCCTTCTCATACAAATATCAGAGATTGTTAAATTTATGATTTTTAGCTTTTGCCATCGTAGGGAAAAAACGCTTGTAGGCAAAGGCATGCTAGGGGAGATGTTTTTATGAATGAAGCAAGTTTACCTGTTGAGAGTGCGCTTGCGTTCATGAATGAAAATATTGTTGTTAGGTGTTTTTCTACAAATTTGAGCATCGAATATTTGGCTGCCATATTGACTTGTGACGCTGCTGACGCTATTTGAAACCATTGTTGTTTTGTAAAACAATATTTGTAATTTTTGCGGGTGACTTATCTACATGTGAACGCATATAAGTATGTATGTATAATATGTTGTGTATGCATTATTTGTGTGGGAATGTCATACGCACATATTTATGTACATGTGTACGCATATAAGTATGTATGATGCTATTTGAAACGATTGTTGTTTTTGTAAAGCAATGTTTGTAGTTTTTGTGGGTGACATATTTACATGTGTGAGTTAACGGCAGCAGCTACACAGACACTTTATGATAAATGTAAACAAATTGTACCTTCCCACTACTGCTTGGTCAGCAGAATACTTTAATTAATAAGAAATTAATACATCATTTGTTTCGATAAGTAAGCATATTTCAATATTCCATTATTTGTTCTGATAATGAGAATAATTTGAAATTCAATGCTTTGGCATTTCATCACTTAATGTAATGCCAAAGAATTTTTAGCAATAAGCCGTTACACATAGAATTCTAAGAATATAAATATAAGTGATTTTACTAATAAAGATCAGTGTGTAATCGGCGAGCGCAGTGAGTGATCAGCTTGAGATCAGAACTTAGCAAGTATTACCGCACTCAAACCAACACGTTATGTTTTATTTCTACCGCTCATAGCGGAACGGAAAGCAATTTTTTTTAATACTTCCCACGCCAGGGAAGTTAATTGGCGCCCAACGTTAAGGCACGTGTTAGTCGTACCTACCTCAGCGAATGGTAGGCACCTTGTCGCGGTGCAGGGGCTTAAACTGCAACACAGTACGGCATCTTCCATCTCCTGGGCGCTGGCAGAAGTTGCATGTGTACGGCGATCAAGATCTACCACCTCCTAATCCACGGTGTTATGCGACTCCCGTGCCCATTGGATGATTTGCAGCCAGGAGGTAAATTCGGCTGTATTCGAACGGAGCCTTCCCAACACCGGGTCGCTTTGCGAAGTAACGGTGGCCTTACCGCGTCAAGGGGCTCTGACGCGGCGGACCTTTTAGATTCCCCTTTCAAAGAATAGACCGGGAGGCCCACAATACGGGCTAAACGGTCGTACGAACAAGATGAACAACAACAAACAACAACGACAACAACCAAAACATCTACAACAACGGCGAACAGCTGCAGCAGCAACATTGAGGGTGCCTTTGATAATGCGTCTCACACTAGCGTGATCAAGGCACTTGAGAAAAAGAACGTAATCACTCCGATATGCAGATAGATAGAAGCCCTTCTGCGCACTAGGGTAGCGGAGACAACGGTGGGAGGAAGCACGATTCGTCTTGGCACCACAAGGGGCTGCCCACAGGGTGGAGTACTATCCCCTCGCGTGTATGCGGACGACATTGTCATAATGGCGAGATGTAGATTTGAGAACACCCTCTGCGACATTGTTCAAAGGGGCCTAAGTCTGGCGAAAGGATGGTGCAATACGGTAGGGCTAAATATCAACCCAGCAAAAACTACCGTGATCCCATTCACTAAGCGGAGATCTCTTCCGGGCCTGAGCTCCCTAACAATTGGAGGCACAGAGGTGGAAATCTCGAATGAGGTAAAATTTCTTGGCCTCACTTTAGACTCATCATTACGATGAGAGAAGGCATTTGGACTCAACGCTGTCCAAAGCAACTAGAGCACTTATGATATGCAGACGCCTGGCTGGCAGAACATGGGGATGCAAGCCAAGAATCATTAGATGGCTGTATATCATGATAGTAAGGCCTATTGTCACATATAGAGCGGTTGCCTGGGCCACCAAAGCGGCGCAGTCTTCGGTTATTCAGAGACTGCAAAGACTTGCCTGTGTCTGTGCTTCGAGGGCAATGCGCACATGCCCCACGGTGGCACTGGAAGTCATACTGGATCTCACACCGCTGCATCTGGTGATAAAACAAGCAGCAAACACACCATGCTGCTAATGTCAGCAGAAGGCTGTGGTAGAGGAAAGATAATGTCCTTTAGACAAATGGATGCACTAGCGGAAAGCACACCGTTAGCCCTCCTCCCAGAGGACAGCGCCACTAAGAAAATAAACCTCAAAAAGAATTTCAAAGTTACTCTGGGCAGCAAGACGAAGTGGAGCGATTCCACGCTGAAAAGGCTGCTGGAAGACAGTACCATTCAGTGGTACACTGATGACTCAAAAACACCGGAAGGTATTGGGTCAGGTATTGCGGGACCGCGTACTAAGCTGTCCTTACCAATGGGTTGCTTCCCAAGTATCTTCCACGCTGAAGTTTTTGCAATATGTCAGGGCGCTGAAGTCAACCTCCGCCGCAACTATCGCAACCAGCGCATAGATATTCTCAGCAATAGTCAAGCGGCACTAAAAGCGATCTCATCATATGAGACCAAATCGCTTTTAGTCGAGGAATGCATAGAAAGGCTAAACCGCCTGTCCTTGTGCAACCGGGTATACCTAATTTGAGTGCTAGGGCACAAGGGAATAGAAGGAAATGAGAAGGCCGACGAACTGGCCCGCGCTGCGGCAGTGTCTAAAATGATGGGACTAGAACCATACATAGCGGTGGGAACCCACACACTTAAGAAGCTGCTTCGCGCCGAGGAGAGAGTGGAGAGAGAACGGCATTGGCAGCAGGCAGCAAGTATGCGCCACGCCAAGCTGCTTCTGGGAGGGTACAACCTCTCCAGGTTCAAGGAACTAATTCACCTCTCCCGTTACAAATTCCGTCTCCTCGTCGCGATCTACACAGGGCACTGCAAGCTCAGGAAACACCTGTCCAACATGGTCATGGTCTCCTGTGTTATCTGCCGGTTCTGCGACCTGGAACAGGAAACACCAGCACACCTAATCCTGGATTGTACAGCAATCTGTGGAAAAAGGCTTAAGGCCCTGGGTTCCATTTACATCAGCAAGGGTCACATCACCTCAGTAGCGCCCGGCAAACCGTAGGTCGCGGTGCATTACCTCATAAATCTATCTATCTATCTACATAGTACCATAATGGTAAACCACTAAACGTACATAAACCTCGTGCGAGAGGTAGTGCATATGCGAATAACGTATTAATTTTTTTTTTTGTTTTAAAAACAAGTATCCCAAAAATAAGGCGAAAAGCTAAAACAAAAACAAAAAAAAAACTCCAAAACGTGTCGCGTAAATCAACAAAAAGGCAATAAGTAACTAAAAAATTAAATCAGAAATAAAAAGCACAGACAAAAATAAAGTGCAAAAATAAAAACATCATTAGGCATTACACGCCAAGCAGCGGCGTAGCCATCGAGGGAAACCAAAGA
The DNA here is from genome assembly GCF_016617805.1 of Bactrocera tryoni. NCBI lineage: Eukaryota > Metazoa > Arthropoda > Insecta > Diptera > Tephritidae > Bactrocera > Bactrocera tryoni. The sequence goes on from NW_024395977.1 coordinate 31,710,125, forward strand.
ACTAGAAAATCACTAGAAACCAAAGGACTGAAGAAGAGAAGAGGCCAACATACCACAAAAGACGAGGAGAAGAAGGAGTAAGATTATATTAATTAATATATATTAAATATGTATATACATACATATAATACTTAAGCCAATCAATTTAAGCAATTAAGTTTAAACCATTAAGAATAATGCAAGGCTCGACCAGCCAAATAATAAAATATTTTGAAATCGCGATTCACCACCGCAAGGGGGACCCTCCGGTTTATAACAAAAAAATCAATTCTGCAATTCTGAACTCCAGACCCTCCATAATAAAAGAGTATCCTTTCCTAGAAAGGATCAAAAAATAAAAATTATAATAAAAAAAAAAATGACGGATGCTTTACCAACTGACTAGGACTATAACGAAATAGACAGAATAGTTAAAAATCTTGAAGGATTTATAGAAGTTAATAAAATTAACAAAAAAAAGAAAGGGATCTAAATAAAGACAAACTTAAAACTAAATGTATGGAGAAAGTTTTTCAATATATAGGAAAAGATGAGAAGGCCACACTTGAGGATTATTATAATCAGGAGACAGTTATGTCTGAGACTATAGAGACGATACAAGTATCAAAAAAGGAAGATTTGTTTAAAATGGGAAGTAATACAAGTGCTCCAAAATACGAAAGGTTGCATTATTGCGATTATTGTAAAGGCAACCATAAATTTTAAAATTGCCCATATTTGGAGAAAAGAAAAATTAATTAATCAAAAATGGCTTTAAGTAGCGAAAATGAGACCTTAGTCGCAAGACTAATTGCCGCAACGAACGCATCGCTTAGATAAATATCAGAAATATCTGAAATGCGCAGGCAAATAGAAGACTTAACGAGGTCTACAATAGGGTGGGTCGATTACGGACTTTTTTCGATTCGGGATTTCTAATAGTGCGGAAAAGTTGCCTTAGTACTTCCCGATTTCAATGCAACTTTTTGTTTTGAGATCGGATTGCATCTTCAAAGCCAACTCCGGCCTTGAAATTTCGGAAATTTGCCTAAAATCGTGAAATTGTCTACCAAGCGCCTGAAATACGCATCTCATGGCAAAATGTATAAAACAAAAGTTATTTGTCACGTCATTTGCTACCGAAATGGTAATAGGACGAACCGTTCCCGAGATACGAGCGAAAATGCGGTGCGCCACAGCGCAAGGTGAAAATTGGCTTGCGGCCACACTTCTTGACGTTGATTTCGCCGAGTGCTATAACTCACATTCATTCACCTACGCCAAAGGACACGTTCGGATAAATCTCAACATAAATATTTTTTCATCGAGTTCCTTCACTCTTGTCGGTGATTTCGCCGAGTTCCATCACTTACATTCATTTCCCGGCGCCATACGACACGTTCGGACTGGTCTCCACATAAATATTTTTTCATCGAGTTCCTTCACTCTTGTTGTTGATTTCGCCGAGTGCTATCACTTATATTCTCTCCTGTCCTGTGTTTGGCATATATCCGTACAATCTCTCTGAGTTCCAGTTACCTACTTACCATAATGTTTTTTTGGGTTATCAGTTTGAAAGATTTCGTATAGGGCGACTCCGAGGCGACAACAATGAACCTAGGAGTAAAGAGGTTACCGAAATAGTTGCAAAAAAGGTTGAAAATACTTTCAAAAAGTCATCTATTCCGATAGTTTCACACACCAGAGTTGTACTAATGCTCACCACATACCATAAGAAATTTCTGACTCTTAAACAAATGTTTTTAAGGAACCCAATAGGTTTGAGCTCTAAAAGAGACGACTTTGTCTCTTCTGCCGGAAAATTATTTGACATAGCTGCTTGTAAATGCATTTATTTTTTCTTCTTGGACTCGTCCCAAGGAAAGGAAAGTTTCTACCAATGAACAACCATTTCTCTTCGACCAGAGAACCAGAAGAATTGGTCGCATTGGAAGTGTTGATCTACCTGAAACAAAAAAGATTACAAAGAAAAATGAACGTAAAGAAAAGCTTTCAAATCTCATTCAACATCAAAACTTACCAGAAAAGTATCAGCTAGAACACGTGACCATTCAGATCAGCCAGACTCTCATACAGACGACAACAATGTAGGTGCGTCGCACATGGATTCTTCCAAAAACAAACCAAACAAAACACACTAGTATTAGAACACACTGCTTTAGCTGCCCAAAGATTTGGAGTAAGTGATAGAGCAGCGGCCTTGATTGTTTCATCTGCTTTTCTGGATGCCAAAAAAGCAGTTTTGATAACAGAGGATCAGGCTAGCTTTGTCACAGACAAATGCAAGATTAGTCGGGCAAAAAAAGTGTTGAAGTTAGGCTCCAAAACACCGAAAGTATTGACTCTGTGTATGGGCTGTATTTTTACGGCCGCAAAGACAATACACTTACACAAGTCATCGAAGGTGAAAAGTACTACCGCTACACTGTCAAATAGGAACATATTTCTCTTATAGCGGAACCTGGTTGTCATTACTTTGGCCACGTCACCTCTCCTTCCGTGTCAGCTGAGGATGAGACGCAAGCTATATGGCAATTCAGTTGATATGGAACATCTAGAAGTTGTCGGTGCTGAGGTCACCAACACGAACACAGGTTGGAAAGGTGGAATCATTCGGAAACTAGAAGAAAGAATAGGTAGGCCATTATAGTGGTTTGTTTGTCTTCTACATTTCAACGAACTTCTATTTCGTGCTCTTTTCGAACACATAGATGGTGTCTCAAAGAGTCCAAACACATTCTCTGGCGACATAGGTAAACTGTTCCTCAGATTTAGCGTCGATGCATCCAGGTAACATGTGCAAATCTCGCTGGCTCACCTGTGCAAATAGAATTCTGAGATTATACATTTCTACTGACAAACCAACAAAGGAAATAAAGATTTTGGTCAAGTACATACTTACAGTTTACTCACCTTTGTGGTTCTCAATAAGATTCAACAGTTCAATCAAAGATGGCTCGCGCCATCTCTATGCTGCAATTCAAAGGTCGAGATACTTACCTGCTAAACTGCGCAAGGTTGTCGATTCATCCATTCAACAGAATGCTTTCTTTGCTCTTCCAGAAAACATTCTCCTTTGTATGATGACTGACGAACGGATAGAAGTCAGAAAGTTGGCCCTTGACCGTCTTCTTCAGCCAGAGAAGCAGAGTCTGACACTGTAAATGGAAGGGTTAGATGTAATAAAGTGCCAAAGCTGAATTTCAAAGCTAATAATTATTACGATATGATTAACTGGAAGTGATCGTTTTATACGCGCTACACTGAAATCTAGGCAACAAGTGCCAAAGTTTAGTACAATATCTGATTTTATCAATAAATTTGACACAGATTCAGACTAAAACAAGCCTGACATATGGTTGGTTGGTTGGGTTGGGCTTGGGAGGAACCCGAAGAGCAGCCACCTCCACGCGGTGGGTTCTGAGAGACCAATACGGGTTAGCTGAGAGCTGCAACAATTTTCACCTTGCGCTGTGGCGCGCCGCCTTTTCGCTCGTATCTCGTGAACGGTTCGTCCTACTACCATTTCGGTAGCAAATGACGTGACAAATAACTTTTGTTTTATACATTTTGCCATGAGATGCGTATTTCAGGCGCTAGGTAGACAATTTCACGATTTTAGGCGAATTTCCGAAATTTCAAGGCCGGAGTTGGGGTTGAAGATGCAATCCTATCTCAAAACAAAAAGTTGCATTGAAATCAGGAAGTACTAAGGAAACTTTTCCGCACTATTAGTAATCCCGAATCGAAAAAAGTCCGGAATCGACCCACCCTAGTCTACAACAATAACCGATTACAAACCTGAAGTAATATATTCAGAGATTCCCCTGGCGAATCCCTAGAAGTCTTTACCAGAATTTGGGCGAAAACAGAATAAATATGTTAGCTGGAGGGAATCGGCCAACAATGCAATGAGTTTATACGTAAGAGGCAGCCGTAGATATTTTACTGCATTGACTATATTAAGAAATAAAATTACACACGATGCTAATGACACTTTGTCCAAACACGGAACAGTTTTAAATTTTGATGCTATTTTAGCACGATTAGATTTCGCTTACGCCGATAAGCGACGAGCTCATATAATTGAGCAAGTAATGAATATTCTGCGTCAAGGCAATTCATCCAGAATTGAATATTATAACAAGGTTAATGAGAAATTAACCTTGCTAATAAAACAAAACCATAATGACTTACGGATCAGATAGTGACGTAAGAGTTTAATGCCAAAAATAGACGGGATGCCTTACGCACATTCATAACGGGGCTAAACGGAAACTTAGCAAACATTCTATTTTCACTATCGCCAAGCGATTAACCAAATGCTTTGACAAAAGTACAAGAATTAGAATCTAACAATATGCGAGCGACCTTCGCATTACAATTTGGAAAAAATCAAATCCTAACAACAATAACAGGCAACATACTTTTAATAACAACAATAACGGTAAAATCAATAATAATTTACGGTTCCCACAAGTCCAGCCACAAAGGAATTACAACCAAAGAATGGGTTATCAGAATAACCAACCACGACCAACAGCAATGGATGGCGTAACCGTATGTTGCAAAAGCCAACAACCTTTAACCAAAACAATTTAGGAAAAAGGCCACATGGAAATACACAACAGAATGTGCAGCCACCGATTAAGACACAGCGCATTAATAATATTAAGGAGGGTAATTTTTTAGGCCAAAATTAACTCTGCCATATGTATATTTTTCTAAATGACAGGGTTACTGGTCAAAATTCTAAAATATTAATAGATACGGGAGGAACTAGTTGCTATATTAAATCAGGAATATACAAAAATAAAAATAAATTGGACATACAAAAGAGAGCAAAAACAATTAATGGATTTTCGATAATACGCTATTATCACATTATTACATTATTCGTTAAAAAACAAATATTCTACGAAATCGAAAATTTGGAAGCTGGCCTATTAATAGGATACAAATTTTTTAAGGACATTAATGCGGTGATTAACTTGGAAAAAAGAAGTTAATAATAATGAAAAAGAGGATGATATATGTATTTAGCTTAGGATGCGAATATGAGCATCAAAAAAGTAAGGATAATGCAAAGATCGTTAACGAGGACGAAATTACTCTGGAAGCAAAGACTTCCAAAGCGCCAGCCGACGGAAATACCGGCAAATTTTTAAAAATAAATAGTGTGGAGCAGGAAAGCTCTACAGCGCCAGCTGAAGATTTGTACCAGCAGAGAAGAAGTAATAATTATGCAAAGAATATTGTGGAACGAAAAAGTTCTACAACGCCAGCCGATGATAATACCGGCAAATTAAATAAAAAATATAGTATTGTGGAACAAAGAAGTTCTACAACGCCAGTCGAAGGAAATACCGACATAAACGAAGATGAAATTGAAAATTTAAGAGAAGAAATACAATACCATCCTCTTTCTGCTAATTCCTTCATAAACGAAGAGGTAAAAAAAATGATGAAAGATAAAATAATATGGCCACGTAAGAGCGCATATAATTCACCAATTTGGGTTGTACCAAAAAAAGGTGTAAATGAAGACGGTACGCTGAAATTGCGAAATGCAAAAAAGAATATATAAATATAAAAAACTTGAAAAACGAAATGATAAATACTTATTGTAAAATTAATAATAAAAATACTTGCCTATCAGATATTTTGTTCAACAAAAAAGGAAAGTGTAGAAAAATTAAAGAAAAACATAAAGATATAGATATAATTAAAGAAGGAGCAATATTAGTAGTTATGATATCAACTTCACCATCACATAAAATATTAATATAAACATACATATATATATTTACACACATACATACATGTACACTTAAACATACTTACGTCATTAAAATAAACTAAGTTCTTTTGAGTTATGATATCCACTTCACCATCACATAAAATATTAATATAAACATACATATATAACTTAACGATTTTCCAGCTTATTTAAAGAAAAAAAATCGTTTTTTGGTCTGCACGACCTTCTCGTTCTAACTTTATTTTAAAACTGAATCTTACAATGTTCTTAATCTAAAAACTTAGCTAAATGCACCGGGCAAAACATAATTAATTCCACGAATTCGCGAATTTAGGTGGCGCGTGTGCTGACAGTGCATCTGAGCAGTGCTGGGAAACATTGTGTAACTTGAGTCCCATATCCGCTCTACCTGCATTTGTAATATTGCTGATGAATTATTTTATTGTTTCGGCAAAGTTAACATATGCCATGTTAACACTTCCCCTCTTAAAAACGTTCGTCCTCGAGCGTTGTCAAAAATAAGGTAAGTTGTTGAAATTTATGTATGTTGGCTGATCATTTGGGGAATCTTTGATTTGATTCATCCTGAGGTTTGTTGCCGGGATCTGATTAGCATCGCTATTGGATGAGATGATTATTTTATTTTGAGATTTCTTCCAAAATTTGCAAAAATTATTGCGACGATGGAGGTAGCTGCAACTGCTCCAAGCGAAAGTGAGCCGTTGGATATAGTTGCTGCCTTCAGGAGATTTATTCTTCGAATGTTACTTATGTGGAGTTCTTTCAAAGCTTCTAGTGAAAGTAATTCAATTCTATTTTCTCAATTGGTGCGGGTTGCAGGACTGCTGGGATAGCGGGAAGTGGAATTAAATCGAGGTTAATATAAGTTTGACCATTGATTTTCAGCGTTGAATTATGGAAATTGATGAGCTGCGTTCCTGACAAGTTTTTGATCGTTCCGTCAGCATCTATGTGTCCTTGAAAGCCATTAAGTAGTAAAATTCCGGTTTTTATTTCTTCAATTTGTGGAATGTGGTGCCCGTTACTTTTGGTGCAAGTTGAATTATGACTACTGATTATTCTAGGTATACAGGTGTTATTACTTATGTTAATTACTTGATTTTGTTTACAAATTTCAATTTTCTTAAAGCTATCGCAATTTTCTTTTATTCCATATATTTCTTTTTTTCCTTTTAAAATTTTATTATATTCAATATTAATAATAGATTTATCAGATTTAAGAACAGGTCTTAATATAATTTTTTGGAAATTTTCCTTAAGAGTTAGTGGTATTTTTACCAGATAAAAAATTTTCATATTTTTGCTAACAATATTGGTATTCGATAATTCTAATGCCTCTTCCGCATTTTTAAATGGAATTTCATCATTCTCTACTTTTTCTAAAGCAATTTCAATTTCTTTTTTATTTAGCAATAATGTATTCAAAATATCTTTTTTCGCCCATTGTATGGCGTATTTTACGTTAATCAATTCTTCTTTTATTAGTCTTATTCTATTTTGTAAATTAATGATTGTATCATTTTCTACATCAGAATCTTTTCTTATATTATTAAAAAGTTTATTTACTATTTTAGTTACGTTATTTAATTTTTCGTTAAAGATATCATTTATAATTACTTGTTTATTATTATTATTATTAATTTCATTTAGGTTACTGGATATTATTTCCAGATCTTCATGATCGGGGGATCCGGCGATTAATTTCCAAGCCGTTCCCAAAATATTTATTGATCTTCTAGATCTTTTTTCAATCGGTTTAATAGTTTCTAAGATTTGGAGGGATTGGGTTAGTTCGTGCTCTAGGATAGGATATAGGATAGTGTCTTTAGGTATGTCCGAGTAAATGAATTTACCAATGTCCGTCAGAAATTGTTCGTATTTGTTAAGGTCTATTACGTGTATTAGTCTAAAGGCTCCGTTCTGAATTTTTGCTAGTCCGTCATTTATTGTAACTAATTGTGCGTTCGAGTAGTCGTAGATGTCCGTTGTCGCAGTGGCATCGTAAATTAAAAGGCATCTGAAAGAGAGAGGTTAATTTTGATTTTTAATATTACTTTTATGGACTATTTTTCCTGATTCTGTTAAAATTGTTGAATTTTTGTCTTCCTTTACTATTTCTTTTCTAAATTTTGAGAGAGATTTTTGTACCTAATCTTTTTTGTTTATTTTCACATAAATAATTTCTCCTGGGTGGTAAATTTTTATGGGATGTCGTTTTTTGTTGTGATAAGAAAGGTCTTTTACTTGCTTGTTTTTAATTCCGAGATATTTTCTTCCCTTGCTTTTTTTCGAATTGATTTGGATCCGTGGAGACTCTTCTACCGAAAAATACCTCTATTGGTTTCTTTTTCGTGGTTGAGTGAACTGTATAATTGTATTCGTATACGGAATTGTCAAGAAGTTCGGCGAATGAATTAAAATTTCGTTCTGCCTTTAAACAACGCATTATTTCCGTGAGTGTCGAGTGAAAACGTTCTACTTGACCATTAACGGAACTTGCATAAGGCGGTGTTTTAAAAATTTTTATGTTAAGTGTGTCTTCCAATAAAAATTTTATAGTTGCTGAGTTGAGGGATGTTTCATTGTCAAATACGACCGATTCAGGTACGCCAAATTGAAAGAGTAGTTCACGAAGAGGTTCTTTAACATGCTCTATTGCTCTCGATTTCAGTATTTTGGTTTGCGCATATTTCGAAAATTTGTCTATTGCTGTTAGGACTATATTTTTGCTTGTTATGTATGTAGATATCGATATGTAAAATTTGTCCTGGATACTGGGGTATAGGCGTTTCACCTAATTCTGGTTTGCTAGGATGACGATCGTACTTATTTTCTTTACATACTGAACACTGTTGAATTATGCTATTTATTTTTTTCGTCATTGATGGGAAGTAGAAATTTTCGAGGATTTGAATTTTATTTTCTCGACCGTTTCTATGTGCTCTTTTATGGGTTTTGATTATGATTTCTTCCTGTTCTTGGTCGTTTGTCACGTCCTGAACTTGGAGCTGTGTGAATCGGATTTTGTAATTGCTAAAGTGTATTGGGTATATTTCTTGAATTTTCCCCATGATGCGTTCATCTGTTTTTATACAGTTAACTACAGAGGTATTAAGGTATCTTTTGAGGCGGTTTATTAGTATTTCTGAATCGTATCCTGGTTCTTCTAAAATGTGTCTGTGGTTGCGTAGGGAATACTATTTTAAACTGGTAGGTTGAAGTCGTACCTATGTTTAAAAATAGTTGGTTTTTAAAAACGTTTATAGGAGTTTCTACATGAGAAATTAAATTGTCAGAAGAACTCTCGTCGCTGTGTTGGGTTATGGATAAGGAGTTTATTGGTTCGGGTGGCATTCTTGATAGAGCGTCGGCGACAACATTAGTTGTACCTGGTTTGTAGTGGAGTTCATGATTATATTCCTCTAGAATGGATTTCCAGCGTTTCATCTTCGCATTATTGTTTTTGTTACTAAGTGCCTGCGTAAAAGGCTGATGATCTGTAAATATCTTCACTTTGGCTGAGCCATAAAGGTAGTTTCTAAAATTGTTTAAGGCCCATATTATGGCCAGAAATTCCTTTTCATTTGTAGCGTATGATTCTTCTGTTTTATTGAGAGTTCTGGAAATGAAGGCAACAGGTTTTTTATCCTGTGAAAGGACTGCACCGATGGCATAACTTGAAGCATCGGTAGTCAAATGGAATTCCTTACTGAAGTCAGGGTATGAGAGTACAACATCATCGGACATAAGGGATTTTTTGATTTTGTTGAAGGCATCTTTTGCTTCATCATCCAATTCAATATTTATTTTAGCGGATTTGTTTTTGGATATACGTCCCTCTTCCCCTCTTAAGAGTAACGTTAAAGGTTTGGCCAACTTGGCGTAATCCTTTATAAAGCGGCGGTAATAGCCGGAAAGACCTAAAAATGAGCGGAGTTGCTTGATGGTTTCGGGGTAAGGTATCTTAGCTATCGCTTCCACCTTAGCAGGGTTTTTTGTTATTCCCTTTGATGAGATAATAAAACCTAAGAATTCGACTGAGTCCTTAAAAAAATGGCATTTGTCCAACTGTATCTTCATGTTGGCTTCTTCAAGCGTTTTAAAAATTTGCTGCAGATGGAGGGCGTGCTCCTGTTCGGAGTTGCTGAATACGACCATGTCGTCAATATACACGTAGCATATCTTGCACAATATGATGACGAAGGATGTCATCTAGAGCGCGTTGGAATATTGAAGGGGCATTTTTGAGTCCGAATGGTAATCTCGTAAATTGTATTTACCATTATTTATTGAGAAGGCGGTCTTCAGTATCGGATTCCTTGAGTGGGATTTGGTGAAATCCGCTTTTAAATCTAACACGGAAAAGTATTTATTGTGTCCAAGTTGAGACAGTACTTCGTTAATTTGGGGTATTGGGTAGCGATCTGCTACAGTAATTGCGTTAAGCTTGCGGTAATCGATTACGATTCTATACTGTTTATTGCCTTGGGAGTCGGGTTTTTTTGCTACAACCCAAACGGGTGAGTTATACGGTGACCTTGATGGCCGAATAATACCATCATCTAACATTTTCTTAATTTGAGATTCTACTTCGCTTTTTAACGCCATTGGATAGAGATAATATCTTGTATATACTGGGGTGTCCTTATTTGTTCTAATTTCGCCTATGACTTTTGTAGTATAAGTGAGTCTATCGTTAGGTTCTGCAAAGAGTTGTGAAAATTTTTCCACTAAGTTATTGATTTTGGTCTGTTGATTTTGTGTCATGTGATCCTTTTCGGGATATTAATTGCGTTTACTGACTTTGATACAAGCTGATTGATCTTTACTGTAGTATTACCTTTTATTACCATGAAATTTCCTTTGACATGAATAACAGCTTCGAGATCTTTAAGACTGTCATTTCCAAGGATACCATGAAACGAGCGCAATGATGGAAGAAGGTAAAATTTCAATTTGGTGTCTGCGTTAAAAAGATTTATAAAAGTGTGTTCCTTTATTTCAATGTCTCCTGCTATTGATTTGGCGAAGAAATTTGTTTCATTTTTAATAGGATTGGGCACGATAGAAGGTTGTATGTAATTTTTCGTTGATCCAGTATCTATTAGAAATTTCACTATATTTCATTTCTTCAACCTGCATTTGAAGTAAGGCAGCGAAGAGTGATTCATTCTAAAAAATGTAAGTCTGTAGTGTCAATATAGTTGTCGTCCTGTCTTCTCTCATCATAATAGTCAACGTCATTATCTGTGTGTTGGTCAGTTGGCGTCTGAGGATATTCCTCTTGATTTGGGCTTTGCACGGGGTCTGAATTTATGTGGAAATTCCGCTGTATTTTGTTTGGTACTGGCGGGTTACCAGTCGGAGGTCTTTTGTTGGTCGGGTCAACGGGACGTGGCCTGTTCATGTAATTGATATTTCTGGTACGCTGCGATGGATCGACATCCATCGGTTCTGGTCGCGGTAAGGGTTTTTGTAAAGGTCGCGGTGGTGGATTGTTCGGTTGTTGCGTATATGGGGTTAGCTGTTGCTGGTATTGATACTTCGGTTGTGGCGTTCTATAGGGCATGGTTGGATTGGGAATGTATGCCAATTCTGGGTAGAATTCGCTGTTAATCCTTCTGGGGGGAAGGGGTGGACGAATGTCCTTGCCTTTTCTAGCTTGGGTATTGCTGTTTAAGGCGTAGAGTGAACGGTAGTTCTGATTCTCTAGTTTTAAACATAAATGGAGAGCCTGGGGGAGATCCGCTGGCTCCTTCATGCCAAGTAGTCTGGGTAAGTCTCCTCTTAACCCACGAATGAAGGTATCGAGGGCTTTATCCCTATATGTGCGCGTTAACAAATGTACGGCTTCGGTGCCGGCTTCCATGCATCCTAATTTGTTAAGGATCAGAGAAAGGTGAGAGTACACTCGCTGGTAGAATTCCTGGATTGTGAGGTTACCCTGCACAAGTGAAGTCTTTTGGTACTCCAGTGTACCCAAATCGCGCTTATCTGCGTAGTGAAGCGTCAGACATCTGGTGATGGCCTTCCAGTCGAGCGGAGTATTGTATGACTCCAAAGCAATGTCAGCATTGCCTACAATCTTATTGGTGAATGACATTGAGGATCCCATAATATTTGGGGGTTCCTCTTTGCGGTTCGTAGATCTGGAGGATACGATCTACGCTCTTCTTCCAGGAGTTGAACTCCCCTGGGTTTCCCGAAAATTCCCGGAGACATCTCACTACGTCCGGTATCTTATCTAATTCGCTAACGTTATTTGCGAAGTTAGAATCAATTGAAATATCGTAAAAATCCGAGAAATTCGCATTTGGATTGAGGGCGGCTTGAACTAAGTTTCGCCCTTCTTGTTTAAAAATGTTAATTACAACCCCTGTTATTATATTCGTCAGTTGGTCCATGTTGAATGTGTTCGAGGTGGTAGGAGCTGGTTGAGGAGGGAGTGTGCTAAGCACGGGTGGTCGGACGAGGTTTGAAGGGTTAGCCATATTTCTTAAATATGTTTAAAAGTTTGACTTGAATTTTGACTGATCTTACGAATCTAATTTGTTTTATTTTTATTTATTTTAGTTACTCCTTCTAGGAAGGAGGGCTTTTCTATCCTGGAGGGTCCCTTAGGATTCGCAGGATTAAGCAAATATTATATTTGATGCGAATTAAGTTATCGGCTGTACGAGCCCTTATTTATGAATAGGACTATTATTGCTTTTATTAGGAGGGCTTTTCTATTCTGGAGGGTCCCTGGTGTTGGGAATCGCAGAATTAAGCTATATTATATGGTTTGGTTTTAGTAAGTTATTGGCTGTACAAGCCTTTGTTTAGATATATACGTGTTTATGTATATTAAAACTAGGATGTCTAAAACTAATTAGTTGTATATATTTAAGTTTAAGTTCTCTTTTTTTAAAAAGTGACCCTAGAATTTATTATACGCAATTAAACGTTCCTTTTCAATTTTAAATATTTTTTTTTGTTTTAAATTAATTTTCTTCCTTTAAATTTCACTTGTTACTTTCGTTTTACAATTCCAATTCAAATAATTTTTGAGATAGTTTTGCCAAAAATATTTTTTCTTCCACTTTCAACAAAAGCTTGTTAATTTCTATTTAGTTCCACTTTTTTAATTCATTTTCAATATTCACTATTTTTGTGTTTTTTTTTTAAATTCACTTATCTTAATTATAATAGATGACTTACATTAGAATACTTAAACTAATGGTGCGGCGGCTGATGTCTAGCATCTCCTGTTCGCTTCCTACTGAGGGGCCCTTTCCTGCACACTTTTTTCCTTGGGGTGGTGACTTTGGTCACCGGGTTCTGGGGCCTAGTGCTGATATTGCTTCGTCCTGGCGTTTGTTACGACGTTATGGACCTGAAGTCCGCGGTGAGCCGGTTTCCTTGACTTTTATTAGTCCTTCCTGGTTCACGGTAAGGACTTTACCGTGTCCTTTTCCCTGCACTTCACTCACGATTTACTACTAGGCCCCACGTTGGGCGCCACTTAACGATTTTCCAGCTTATTTAAAGAAAAAAATCGTTTTTTGGTCTGCACGACCTTCTCGTTCTAACTTTATTTTAAAACTGAATCTTACAATGTTCTTAATCTAAAAACTTAGCTAAATGCACCGGGCAAAACATAATTAATTCCACGAATTCGCGAATTTAGGTGGCGCGTGTGCTGACAGTGCATCTGAGCAGTGCTGTGGGAAACATTGTGTAACTTGAGTCCCATATCCGCTCTACCTGCATTTGTAATATTGCTGATGAATTATTTTATTGTTTCGGCAAAGTTAACATATGCCATGTTAACATATATGTTTACATACATACATACATGTACACTTAAACATACTTACGTCGTTAAAATAAACTTAGTTCTTTTGTTGTTTTCCACTTAATTGTGGGTAACGTATTTTTCATAAGAGGCATCGAACTCTTTAATTTTATCATTTGTTTATAAAATAGTCGAAATTGCATTGACACTATTTGTAACCAAATTCTAAAGAATTTTAAGTGCATTTCCGCTTTGCTGCAAGTATGTTTTTACGATCGACATTCTTAAGAGGCGTTGCACTTATTGATTTTGCTGATAAGAATTCTTTAGAATTTTAATCGTATTTTGCTTTCTGTCTTTACTAGTGATTTCGTATTTAAGATTAAGAATTTTTGTAAACTAAGTTAGTCATATTCTTTGATTCAATAAAGCAAGAACTACATGTTCTTGGGAGAAATATTTTAATTAATGTTTTAATTGGCGACGAGGATGGGATGCGCGGAAAAGTATCTTTGAAGAATCAAGGACTTTCTTTTATTTCAATAAATTAACGCGTACCAAATAAAATTTAAAACTCCTTAAAGAATTAAGGTAGTGAAAAACAAAAATCTTAGTGAACAAACCAACAATTAACAAAAAAAAAAATCCTGTATAAAGTGAGTTATTTGTACGAAATTCCTACAAGAAGAAGACAACATTTACGAAAAAAATCCGGCATAAAGTGAGTTATTTGTACGAAATTCCTACAAGAAGACAACATTTACAAAAAAATCCGGCATAAAGTGAGTTATTTGGACGAAATTCCTACAAGAAGACAACATTTACGAAAAATCCGGCATAAAGTGAGTTATTTGTACGAAATTCCTACAAGAAGAAGACAACATTTACGAAAAATCCGGCATAAAGTGATTTATTTGGACGAAATTCCTACAAGGAGAAGACAACAACATTTACAAAAATCCGGCATAAAGTGAGTTATTTGCATACATGTATTATATATTTACAAAGTAATATTTAAATATATATATATATATATATATTAAGATTATTAAGCGAAATTGCAAGTGTTACATATATATATTCATTTTATTTTTAATCATGACTCAAGTACCTTTTGTTACCCTTGACCCTATCAAATACCTCAAAACATTACCTGAATTTAACGGACAACGACATGACCTTTACAACTTTACTACTCTTATAGATAGAATACACCCCTTACTAACGCAATATGACCAAATGTCCCAACTTCTCTTCTCTGATATAATAAAAAGTAGGTTACAAGGTAGACCTAGGGAAATAATAGAAATAAATTTTCATGTACAGTCGTGGGCGGACATTAAGAATGTCCTTATAAATAATTTTGGAGAAAAATTGAGCGTAGAAGAACTTTATGATAATATGAGAGCAGGCTACGCATATAATGGCAACAAGACCAAACAAATTGAAGATGAGCCACGAAATAGAAATTTTAATAAACAAAACTACAAAAATGATAACAGAAATAATTCTAATTCACAAAGACCAAATTCAAATTTTCAATACAGACATAATTTTAATTCCAATAATCATAATAGACAAAATATCCAATATAAACCTAGTTATAATTCCCAAGAAAATTATCCTAGACAAAATTTTCAATATAGGCCTAACAATAACTCAAACCAACAAAGAAATCCTTATAGTTCTTATAATACACCCAATATAGTAAGTCACCAGCAAAATAATCAACCAGAACCTATGGACGTAAATATGTTCCAAAACGTCAAAAAACAACCAACATATGAAAATTTTCAATTTCCAGCCTCACGAGAAAATTACCACATATAACAATAAAATCTAAATTAGGCTACTTAAAATTTTTAATTGATACAGGAGCTTCACATTCAATTATTAACCCAGGCATATGCCACCCGAAATGGAATATACCAACGAATGAAATAACTATTAAAACTCTACAACATATAATAAAAATAAATAAAATGGTTCGTATTCCTCTTTTTGAAGAACTAGGTAGTAAGGAAGTATCAATTCAATTTTTGATTTGTAACTTCCATGATTTTTACGATGGATTGATAGGAAATAATATTTTAAAACCATTAGGAGCAATAATAAATTTAAACGACGACGTAATCATTATAGGTGAAAATAAAATACCTTTAAAATATGGAGATCAACAAGTGGAACATCATTTTGGAAAACCAGGAATATATCAAGTTGAATTACCAGTAGAGTGCAAAGAAGGATTAGTGTACGAAAACCAAGAATTTTCAAACGATAAAAGTCTAGAAATATTAGAAGGCATATATGAAGCAGATAACTTTGAAATTAGCGCTACAATAAATTTTAGTGGAGACACCCCAAAAATAATAAAATTTTCGCCTTTTAAAATTGAAAACGCTAATACAAAAAATTGTTGCATATATAATATAGGAGAGGAAACCAACAAACTTCCAATTTCGGAACAAATAAGAGTTGAACACCTCAATAACGAAGAAAAAGAAAAAATATTACAATTAATAAACAAATTTAAAAATATATTTTATTCAGAAAATAGCGATTTAACTTTTACCAATGCAATAGAGCATGAAATAAGGACTGTAAATAACATTCCAATTAATACAAAAACTTATCGATACCCATACATTCATAAGGAAGAAGTGGGTAGACAAATTAAAGAAATGTTGAATGCCGGGATAATCAGACCCAGCCATTCACCATATTCAGCTCCAGTATGGAGATTGGTGGTTGACTATCGTAAGCTAAACGAAGTCACCATTGATGATAAATATCCTATTCCTAACATCGATGAAATTTTGGAGAAATTGGGAAGGTGTCAATATTTTACGACCCTTGATCTTGCTAAAGGCATCAGATTGAAATAAATGAAAAAGATATTCCAAAAACCGCATTTAGCGTAGAAGGCGGCCACTACGAGTTCCTTCGTATGCCGTTCGGACTAAAAACAGCACCAGCCACTTTCCAAAGGCCGATGAATAATGTCCTAGGTGATTTTATTAATAAAATTTGTCTCGTATACCTCGATGACATAATAATATTCTCAACCTCACTTCAGGAACATTTGGAATCTATAACAAAAGTATTTAATCGTTTGAAAGAAGTAAATTTAAAGATCCAGTTAGATAAAAGAGAATTTTTGAAAAGAGAAACTAGTTTTTTAGGGCATATAGTAACTGAATCAGGAATAAAACCAAATCCAGATAAAATTGTATGCCTACAAAAATTTCCATTACCAACAACCCAAAAACAAATTAAGCAATTCTTAGGTCTCGCAGGATATTACCTCAAATTTATTAAAGACTACTCTAAAATTGCACGACCAATCACAAAATATTTAAAGAAAGACGCTAAAATCGATGTTAAGGATCCTGATGTGCCTGTCTTGGCATATTCAGACTTCAATAAAAAGTTTGTTTTGCAAACGGATGCAAGCAACTTTGCAGTAGGAGCAGTGCTGTCCCAAGATGGACACCCTATTTGTTTTGTTAGTAGAACACTTAATGATCATGAGCAAAACTATAGTTCTATAGAAAAAGAATTATTAGCAATCGTATGGGCTACTCAACAATTGAGACCATATTTGTTCGGCAGACGGTTTCTGATAGAAACGGATCATAGACCCTTAACGTGGCTATTTTCTATTAAAGAGCCGAATTCTAAATTGGTCCGATGGAGACTTCGTTTACAAGAATATGATTATGAAATAAAATATAAAAAAGGAGTTTTAAACGGTAATGCAGATGCCTTATCAAGAGTTGAAATAAATATTAATGAAGAAACCCAAAATATTGAAATGGATAAAACTGCCGAGATGACTCAGAATGAAAATATCATTTTAGAAACTAATTTCCCAATAAATTTCTATCGACGGCAAATAATTTTTAATAAAACTGTATCGGGATCACTAAAAATAAAAAACGAAAATATTTTTATAATTAAAAGGAAAACAATAACTGCAAAAATATTCGACGAACAAACACCTATCACCATAATAAAAAACCATTTTAATCCTAATAAGACCAATGCCATATTAATTACAGAAGAATCTTTATTTAATAGTTTCAATGAAACAGTCAAGAAATATTTTAACGAAATTAGGCAATTCAAAATCATTAGATGTAAAAAGTTATTAGAAGATATCACAGATGAAAATCAGTTAACAGAAAAAATTGAAAAAGAACACAAACGAAATAATCACAGAGGAATAACGAAAACTTTGCGGAATTGAAAACAATAATCTATCACCCCCAACTAAGAATACGAATAACCCAATAAATAAATAACTGCGATATTTGTAACAAGGAAAAATACGACAGGCACCCAATCAAAGAAGAATATAAAATAACTGAAACTCCTGAGAAACCTGGAGAAATTATTCACGTAGATGTTTTTTATGGTTTACAGAAAACACTATTTTTAACGTTTATCGACAAATTATCGAAATTTGCACAGGCAATTAAAATTAAAACTAGATCTTGGATAGAATTTAAATTAGCCCTAACGCAGTATTTGTCAATAGTAGGAAATATAAAGAAATTGGTTGTAGATAATGAACTAGGTTTTAAAGCTCTACCTCTATTGGAATTTTTTAGAGAACAAGAAATTGAGATACATTACACGTCAAATAATAATCATATATCTAACTCAGATGTAGAGAGGTTACACAACACTATAAATGAACATATTAGAATTTTAAAACATGATCCTATTAAAGATACAGAAAATACAGAAGAAAAAATATATAAAATAATTATGTTTTCTAACAATACAATCCATTCAAGTACAGGAAAGAAACCAATTAATTTTAGAAATGGAAATATAGACCCAAGCGAATATCAAATAATTAGAGAATTAATAATAAAGAATAAAGAAAAAACTATTAATAAACTCAACAAAACACGCGAAAATGTAGAAATTCAGACAGGCCCTGTTTATTTAAAGGATGAAAGAGGAGGTAAAAACCACTCTAAATTTCGAAAAATAACCGTCACCGGATTAGATAATGAACACGTTATAACAGATCGAGGACATAAATATTACAAATCACACATTAAAAGAAATAAAAAATTTTAAAATTTAAATAACGTAATACCCCAAAACTCCTAACATACCACCTTTTCAGATGATTTTTCTTATATTACTTTACGCATCAGTGCTACTCGACACAGGAGCACAATACCTAGAAGTTGAAGACTTGACAGACAACCACGGTTATATACCAATTAAACTGAAAGACACGGAAATTATCGAAAACTACTTAAGAGTAATACATATTATTAACACTACTCAATACTTTGAAACAGTAAATATTTTACAAGACAATATACATAAACTTTCGGACACATATACAAATGTTACTCCTCTATTAGGAAGCGTTAGCAAAAGCATGGACAGATGTAGGACAATAATTAAAAACTTAATTCCTAATTTTAGACAGAAACGAGGACTAATAAACGCAATAGGGAAAGGACTGAAATTTGTAGTAGGGACAATGGATAGTGATGACGAAAAAGAAGTGATGGACAAAATTCAAACTCTAGAAAAAAGTAAGACTGAAACAATGACCGCCCTAAACGAAATGAATTATCTAGGGAGTTCCATAGAAAACAAAATATTGAATATCACAAACCATATTAACAAACAACAGAAAACTATTCAAAAATATATAAATAAGTTTAAAACCGAAATCCAAAACAAAATTCTCAATTTAGAAGACGAAACAAATTTCCTCGAAAATATTTTTCAGATTAACAACGACATCAACTTGTTAATAGACCACGTAAATGAAATAGGACATGCAATTTTTAATTCAAAACTAGAAATAATTCCATCAGACATATTGACAACTGAAGAATTCAATTTTATTAACCAAACAGAATCTTACCTACACACAAAGGTATCTGTTACATATAAAGAAAAGTTAGTAATTTTGGCATTGAGCATCCCAAAATTTTTAAATGAAACATTCGCTGAAGTTCTATTTGAACCACTACCAAACACCCAAAATAAAACTGTAGTTTTAAACGAAAATACTGTCTTAATATGTAAAAATGAAATATATGAACCAAACACTTTAGAATATAAGAAATTAACAAAAATAAATGATAACTGCTTAACAAACATTGTAAAAATTTAGAACCTAATTGTAATATGACTACAATGAAAAACCAAGAAGAAAAAGAAATTTATCCAGGCTTACTTATATTTAAGAATTACCATGATAAAATTATTACCAATTGTGAAAAACCACGAATTTTTGAAAATTTAAAAACATTTTTGATAAAATATGAAAATTGCTTTGTAAAACTAATTTAAAAATCTATGAAAATTATAAAATAAATGTAAAAGAAATGTTTATCCTAAACAAACTAGCATTAAGAGTTAAAGAAAATAATATATCACTCCCGAATTTAAATCTTAACGAAATACATTTTAATGAAACAATAAAGGCTGTAAAACATAACCTTTCTAGAAATGCTATAATAAACACTGGGAGTAATATAGGAATTCTAATGATTTTTATCTGTACTATTATTATAATCTGTATAAAAAACAATAACAGAACTTATGTAATCTCTTCGTCGGAGCCTCAGGCTAACGGTGGGGGAGTTATGATATCCACTTCACCATCACATAAAATATTAATATAAACATAGGTACATATGTAAGTTAACACAACACTTCTTACTCAAGTATCGACTTACAACTTCCGGCACGTGTGACCGAAATGCACCAGAAAGTGCATGGTCAGCGTCAGCACTACCTGTTGTGCAGCATAAGATTCGTGGAAGCGAATCACGCCACTTATAATTATTAAAGTTAGAATTAAGCATAAATATTGTAATTCGGTTAAGCTAACTTCAGTTTGTAAAACGCCAATAAAGATACGCGGTAGCGCTGCCCGAATGCAGCTTCGTGAAAAATTATATTTTTTTGGTTTTCAATTAACCAAAAGATTAACTGGCGCCCGAGCCAAAAAGCTATAAATAATAGAGGAATAAAGAGCCCCTAGTAGCGTAAAGCAAACGGGAAGCAATAGTTGCTAGCCAACTCTATTCGCGAGTGTTTAAATAAGTGAAAAACAAAAGACACACAAAGTGTTATTTTTCTTTCATTGATACTAAATAAATTAGGTTGTCTCGATATGGGCAATGAATCCCTTCGCATGCTGACGTAAGCATATAGGGACAAAGCATTAGATACTTTTATAAGAGGGCTTAACGGGGATTTACCTAGACTATTAGGAATACGAGAGCCGGCAGACGTGCCGCAGGCTCTTCATCTCTGCTTAAAACTACAGAATCAGAACTTTCGTATGAACCATGCGTACAATGGAAGACTAGTACAGCCTCCACCCTTACCTCCAAGAAGGAATTTTCATCAGCCACAAAGGCATCAATTTTACTCCCAGCTAGCGCATTTACCCCAACCACAGCGGACAACTTGGCAACCAAGGCAACAACAACATAATAATTTTCATTACGATAACAACCCCTCAAGACCTCCGAAACCGCAGCAAGGAGCAACGAACCTTTCACATTAACACAACGTCACAGGAAGACGGGCAATTTGGTGAACCAAGCGATATCCATTTTTTAGAATAATTAGCTCTTCGCTCCCCTACTTCGAAGTAAAGGCGGAGAGCGGTAGAATTTTAAAATTTTTAGTGGACACAGGTTCCAGTAAAAATAAAATTATGTTAAGCCAGAGCTGGCAAAGAAAAAAATCCGAAACGAATACGTAAATAAATACCCAAAGCTTTTTTCCGAACCTGACGAAAAGCTAACCTATACAACAAAAGTTGTCGGACAAATTCGTACAACATCCGATTCTCCTGTTTATACAAAGTTCTATCCATATCCTGCAGCATTGAAACAGGAAGTGGAATCTCAAGTAGATAAGCTTTTAAGCGATGGTATAATTAGACCATCTAGATCACCGTACAACTCCCCAGTGTGGATTGTACCAAAGAAGCCAGACGAGGCAGGAAATAAACAATACCGTATGGTCATTGATTATAGGAAATTAAACAAAGTAACGATCGCGGACAGATACCCCAGAAATTACAGAAGTAATTTCTCTACTCGGTAATAGCAATTTCTTCTCAGTTCTCGACCCTTAAAGTGGTTTTCACCTGATTCCACTAAAAAAATCTGATATAGACAAAACTGCTCTCTCTATGAATTTACGCAACTACAATTTGGCCTAAAAAATGCGCCATCTATTTTTCAATAGGGAAATGTTGCTACGTGTATATCGATGATATAATTGTTTTTAGCAAAACTGAGGAGGAACACTTCAAACATATATATGAGGTGGTTGAAACATTAGAAACGCTAAATGTAAATTTTTTCAAAAAAGAAGTAGAATTCTTAGGGTATGTAATCACACCGGTTGGCATAAGAACCAACCCAAAAAGTTGAAGCAATTTCAAACTTTCCACAACTTCGCAGCTTCCTCGGCATGTCAGGATACTACCGGCGTTTTATAAGAGACGCTAAACTTGCAAACCCCCTAACATCTCTTTTAAGAGGGGATGACGGTCGTACGTCAAAGAATAAATCTACTCACATAAAAATAAACTTGAATAGGGAAGAGATAGAAGCTTTCATGAAAATAAAAATTCTCTCACCTCAGAGGATAACATCCTCACGTATCCGGATTACAGCAAAGAATTTGAGCTGCCCACAGATGCGTCCAACTTCGCCATTGGCGCAGTATTGTCTCAGTCAGATAGACCAATAGCATTTTTATCTAGGACATTAAGCAAAGCAGAAGAGCACTATGCCGCGAATGAAAAAGAAATGTTAGCCATTATTTGGGCATTGAATTCATTTCGGAATTATCTGTATGGATCGGCCAGAGTAAAAATATTTACCGATCATCAACCATTAACTTATGCGGTAAGCAATAAGAACTGTAATAGTAAGATGGAACGCTGGAAAGCAATACTAGAAGAATACAGTTATGAAATGCACTATAAACCAGGTAGAACAAACGTCGTGGCCGACGCACTATCAAGAATTCCACACCAAGAATCAGAATTGCATACGCTACCAATAGCGACAAATTCGGATGATAGCTCATCCCACAATTTAATATACTGCGTAGAAGCACCAATTAACGCGTTTAAAAACCAAATATTTTTAAATAAGGATGTAACATCAATAGTAACCGAACCTGATTACTGGGAACAAAATTTTATTTCTATTTTAAAACGATATTTAAATCCGTCCGTAATAAACTGCATCAAAACGGAGAAGCACATTATGGGCAAGATTCAAGAAATTTACCCCTTACACTTTGAAAAATATAAAATTAGGTTTTTGCAGTTCCAAGTGGAAGACATAACAAACGAAGAAGAGCAAAAAAATATTATTATAAAAGAACATAAGAGAGCGCATAGAAATTGCAGGGAGAATAAGATACACATTTTAGAAAACTTCTATTTTCCAAGTATGGCGAATAAAATAAACAAGATAATAAAAAAATGCGTCACTTGTAAGGAGAACAAGTACGATCGCCACCCATTAAAGCCGCAACTACAAGCCACACCCATACCTAATTACCCTGGACAAATAATCCACGTAGATATACTATTGATAGGCAAAAATCTAGTTCTGACAGCAATGGACAAATTTTCAAAATACGCCATCGCAAAACTCATTAAATCAAAGGCAACAGAGGATATCAGACAACCTTTAAGGGACATTCTTTTCTTTCTCGTACCGGAAACATTAGTAATAGATAATGAAAGATCATTTAACTCAGAGTCCATTAACTTTATGATAGAGAACGAATTTGGCACCAAAACATATCGCACCCCCCCTTACACAAGCTGCTCGAACGGTCAGGTTGAGCGCTTCCATTCTACTCTACAGGAGATTATGCGTTGTCTGCAAACAGAGAAAACCCACCGATCGTTCCAAGAACTTTTGGAACAATCAATCAAAGAATATAACTACACTATTCATTCAACAACGGGAAAGAAACCAATTGAAATCTTCTTCGGAAGACGGGTCAGTAGCGACCACAGGCTAATAGAAGAGGAAAGAGAAGAAACGAAGAAAAGGCTTCAGGAAAAGCAATTGGCAGATCTTTCTTACCACAATAAAAACCGAACGCCCCCCAAACCATATTTTGAAGGAGATGAAATTTTTGTTAAGATAAATAAGAGATTAGGAACCAAGTTATCACCTAGATTTAGGAAGGAAATTGTCGCGCAGAATTATAATACCACGGTTAAAACTAAAACAGGCAGGATTGTTCACAAAAACAACATAAAACAATGTTAAGAAAAAAATTTACTTGCAAGTGGAAAAACCTTGAAATGGAGAACCTACAAATTTACATCATCCTAATTATATTGGCACCCGCTACAAAAACCCAACAAATTGACGTTCAGGACTTGACAAACAATAACGGATATCTACCAATTAAGACAGGAGAAGTAAGGACAATCAACCATTTTGATAAAGTCCTACATTTTATCAACTTAACCAAATATGAGGAAACACTTTCACTTATTTCGGACAACAATAATACACTTAAGACAACTACTATTGAGTACAGACAATTACTTGACACAACTCACAAAAATTTCATTTTATTAGAAGCGAAGCTAGAAGGTTTAAATCTAAACGAGGTCTCCTTAATATCATAGGCAAAGGACTAAAATACATAGCAGGTACCATGGGCAGCGACGACGAAAAAGAAATTAGCGACGCACTTACACAATTGAATAAAAGCGAAAGAACAGATGCACAAAATATTAATAATTTATTATACTTTAGCAACCTCATTTCCGGACAAATAAGCAATGTTACGAACCATATAAATAAGCAGCAAATTATTGTCAGTAATTACATAAACCAACTTAAAGAAACAGCGCAGAATAGGATTAAGACTTTGGAAGACGACATTCAATTCATTAAACACACCTACCAGGTTAACAACGATATATCACTTTTACGCAATCACGTGGACGACATTGGACAGATAATTTTTCAAGCAAATTAGGCATAATACCAACAGATATACTGACATCTACAGAACTAAATCTCATTACCGATTTCGAAAGCTATAGCCACATAAAAACAGCAGTACTTTTCCAGGATAACACAATCATTATAACTATCCTCATACCTCAATATTCGAACAGCATCCTATCCTAAATCAAAATTGAGCCCCTTCCCAATATAAACAATAAATCATTAATTTTAGACAAATACGATGTAATAGTAGATGAAGATAATAATATGTACAATGTAGAAATTAAGGATAATTTGGAGAAAAATTTAATTAAAGAGAAGGATTAATGTTTAGCAAATATACTAAAATTTGAAGAAGCAGACTGTAAGCTCAGAATTTGTAATGAGCAATCTGTAAACGAAGTGCTACCAGGCATACTAATATTTAAAAATTTCCAATCAAGAATTACACAAAATTGTAATAAACAAAATTTAAAACAAAGAGGAACTTTTTTAATAAAATTTAAAAATTGTGAAATAAATGTATTTAACAGATCATATACTAATGTAAGGAAGGAAGTATATGAATCCTTCGTATTACCAAATGTTATAACTAAAATTAAAGAAAATACAATTTTTACTAATAAAGAATTAAAACTGGAAACATGGTATGTGAAGCAACTCCAGCATGAAAACAATATTGAATTTTTGATAAATAAAAGCGACAGTTCCTCAATAATTAGCTTAAGTTCTGATATAATAATAATTGTAATAATTATAATCGTTATAGCATTTTTATATAAAAATCGTCAAAAAGTATATTTTGTCACCTGAATCTAGTGCAGAGGACGTACTAAACATGCGGAAAGGTCCTTTTTGCAAATAACAACGGCACACCCTACGATCAACACCGATTGGGGACAATCGATTTAAGAGGGGAAGAGTTAACACAACACTTCACTGCCGCAAGTATCGACTTACAACTTCCGGCACAATGTGACCGAAATGCACCAGAAAGTGCATGGTCAGCGTCAGCACTACCTGTTGTGCAGCATAAGATTCGTGGAAGCGAATCACGCCACTTATAATTATTAAAGTTAGAATTAAGCATAAATATTGCAATTCGGTTAAGCTAACTTCAGTTTGTAAAACTCAATAAAGATACGCGGTAGCGCTGCCCGAATGCAGCTCCGTGAAAAATTATATTTTTTTGGTTTTCAATTAACCAAAAGATTAACTTGTATATATATTTACATACATACATACATGTACACTTAAACATACAATATTCATTGCTACAATGTAATTGTTAAAGTTCAATAACTTAAAAGTTGACACAACAAATATTTATTTCAACATAACAACAATCATTGCAACAATGTTGTTGTTAAAGTTGAATAACATAAACAAACATCCGCTGCAACTCCCAAAAGTGATCGACATTATTGCTGATCAATAAATAATAATATCAACAACAATAATCAACTTCAATTCTGCTGACCATTCAACATCCGTTCGACATTATTGCTGATCAATAAATAATAATATCAACAACAATAATCAACTTCAATTCTGCTGACCATTCAACATCCGTTAAACTCTGCCGACGCCGCTGCCGTTGAACCACAGCTAGCTTAGGGTATTTTTAAGATTCTATGTATCAGTTTCTTTTAGAAATTCAATAAAGAAGAACTTAACTTATATGTTTACATACATACATACATGTACACTTAAACATACTTACGTCGTTAAAATAAACTAAGTTCTTTTGTTGTTTTCCACTTAATTGTGGGTAAGGTATTTTTCATAAGAGGCATCGAACTCTTTAATTTTATCATTTGTTTATAAAATAGTCGAAATTGCATTGACACTATTTGTAACCAAATTCTAAAGAATTTTAAGTGCATTTCCGCTTTGCTGCAAGTATGTTTTTACGATCGACATTCTTAAGAGGCGTTGCACTTATTGATTTTGCTGATAAGAATTCTTTAGAATTTTAATCGTATTTTGCTTTCTGTCTTTACTAGTGATTTCGTATTTAAGATTAAGAATTTTTGTAAACTAAGTTAGTCATATTCTTTGATTCAATAAAGCAAGAACTATGTTCTTGGGAGAAATATTTTAATTAATGTTTTAATTATTAGTCTCTGGAAATCACACTATAGATGACTCTGCCATAAATGGAGTTTACCCTGAAACATTTGAAAACTATACAAACATTGATAATATAATTTATGAAAATATTGATTGTAAAAGAAATATTTAAAATCATATTAATAAAATTGAAATTATAGATTTTATTGAAACAAAGAATAAAGAATTTAAATTTGAAAACATTATTAAAGAATTTAAAAATCATTCACTTTTCTGGTACATGAATAACTTTGTACTATTTAATAATATATTACATAATCTATAAGATTTTAAAAGATTAAAAAATCATATAAAACTAATAAGCAAAGCAAAAGAATTAAAATTCCAAGAATTGTCATATAACGCTATTTTTAGAAAGAATTTACAATATATAAAAAAATTATATTGAATCGAGAACGATTCATTTTAGAGAGGGGGGAGTTAACGGCAGCAGCCCCACAGACACTTTATGATAAACGTAAACAAATTGTATCTTCCCGCGGTATTACTGCTTGGCAGAATACTTTAATTAATAAGGAATTTGAAAAATTCTCAAGCGTTTTTGAGAAACGATAAAATGTAATAGTTAGGGATGCGCAATTTAACTCACTCCAATTACCTGTCGCGAAAGATTCCTAAATTTGTTCCGGTAACAAAAAAGGCGTGCGTTCGATTCGATCGTTCAATTACAATTGCTTCTTTATTTAAGTTCATTTAGTTGCTTAGCCTAAATCTTAAACTAACGGCTTAAACTTGTGGTAATGTTCATATGTATAAAAAAGGGGTAAATATAATCATCTTCAACTTTTCGTTCAATAGTGTAATAGATTATGGTAAGTATTAAGGTAAGTAGTAGATTAGTAGTATGAGATGCATAATTAAGGTAAGTATACAATAATTTAAATAATTCAATATTTTATAATTTTATAATTCATTTTCTTATTTTTAATTTCAGATTTAAATATACATATATATCTTGTCGCTTGACGCAACACCGGCCACCTTGACACAGGATCAGATTCCTTCATGTATCCAGTGGAAGGACAGCCAGTTTGTGGATGGGGCGCTTAATCGTGCCCGTCTTGGTTGCTACTTCTGCGACTCGCACCTTGCCGTCTTGCCCTTCGACGGTTGCGACGACGCGCCCTAGTACCACTGCTGCGGCGGCACGTTGTCCTCGTGGACGAGAACGAGGTCGTTGAGCTGCATATTGCGTTTGGGGTGCAGCCACTTGTTGCGCTCCTGAAGGCCCGTCAGGTATACTTTGGACCACTGTCGCCAGAACTGTTGCTGGTTGAGACAGCAAACAAGTTGCCATCTCTCGCAACAACGAACTGGGTCCACTGGCACCTTCTCTGGGGTAATGCCCGCAGGAGCATCCTATTAATAGATGCGCTGGTGTTAACGCCTTCGCCGTCGTTGGGATCTTGGCTCAGAGGTACTAGGGGGCGAGAGTTGAGGATGGCTCCACTTCGGCCAACACTGTTGCTAACTCCTCTGCTGTGAGTAGCGCGCTGCCGGTTACCCGAACGATGTGGTGTTTGGCGGACTTCACCGCGGCTTCCCATAATCCGCCGAAGTGCGGCGCCCGCGGTGGTATAAAGATGAAGCTGCACCCTTCGTCTGCTGCAAATCTCTTCAGTTCTGGACCCATTGCCAGAAACGCCTCCTTCAATTCGCGCAGCTTGCGATCGGCGCCGACGAAATTGGTGGCGTTGTCGCTGAATATCTTCGTCGGGATTCCTCGGCGTCCAATGAACCTTTTTAGGGCGAAAATAAATGAATTAGAAGATAGGTCCGAAACTAATTCTAAATGTACTGCTTTTGAAGTAAAGTAAACGAAAACTGCAATATATGTTTTTACGGGTGGTCGACCGCGTATTTTTAACGTTGTGTATATCGGACCACAAAAATCTACGCCACATATAAGAACGGGCCGTAGTGCTCGAAGTCTTTCGACTGGCAAATTTCCCATTATTTGGTTTTGCAACTTCGGCTTGTAATGAAAACAATGTATACAGTTTCTTACGGTTCTACTGCAAGCTTCTCGGGCATTAATTAGCCATATGCGTTCTCGAAGAAGCGCAACGAACGCTTTAGCCCCAGCGTGGTGATTTCGAATGTGCAGGAACCGTAAATACGTTGTAACGAAGTGCGAACTTTTATTTAATAAAAGCGGAAATTTGGCATCGTATGGGAGAGGTGCATTTAATAAGCGACCTCCTACTCGGATTAATTTGAACGACAGTGTCTTATCCGAGTATTCATGCAAAAACGGGTTGAGTTTTTGCAAGTTTGCGGGTAGGGTGGTACCTTTATGCAATTTTTGAATAACATCCGAAAATTCTGAATGTTGGACCACCTGTGCAATTTTTAGAAAGCTCAAGTTTAGCTCTTCTGAAGTCAGATCTTGGCCTCTGGAGGATTTTGGTGGTCGCCTGATCCATCGTAATATATATGCGACCACACGAAGCAATTTTTTATGAGAAGAGAATTTTTCAATAAGGTCCAATATTGAGTTTTTCTCAGCAGTCGAAATTAATGTAAATGTATTTTTCTTCTTCTCTAATCGCTTCGTCTTCTGGTGAGAGCTGGAAGTGGTTATTAATTTGTCATAATGCAGGGTCTTCTAGGAGGAACTGTGGACCGCCAAACCATATTGAATTATTCAATTCGTCCACGTTACAACCCCGAGACACTTGATCCGCAGGATTTTGTTTCGTTGGCACATGTCGCCAATGTACTTTGTCAGTCAACTCTTGGATTTCGGACACTCTGTGAGGATGGATGTGTCTTAATCCAATGTAAAATGATTTCAGAGTCTGTCCAAAATGTAACATTTTCGAAATGTCGACTCAACATGGGCGCTACACTTACCATAATTTAGAAAGAAGATGTGCTGCCGAGAGCTCAAGACGCGGAAGAGATTTGGTCTTCAGCGGAGACACTCTAGACTTTGCAGTAAGCAGCATACATTTAATACTACTAGCAGATTGGCTTCGTATGTACATGCAGCATCCCTACGCCCTTATTGAGGCGTCGGAGAAGCCATGTATTTGGCAGATGGCACTCGACTCAACGTTTACGTAACGAGGAATGCTTATCGATGAGAGCTGCATTAGGTTGGCTTTGAAGTTCTGCCAGCTAGTGTCAAGGCGCAATGGAATCGACTCATCCCAATCTAGTTTTTGGATCCAAAGCTCTTGTAATAAGATTTTTGCTTTGGTAACTAGTGGGGCTAGTAATCCAAGAGGATCAAAAAGGCGAGCAGAAACTGGCAATATGTTTCGCTTAGTGGCTCGCAGATTATTAAAATTGTCATCTAAAACAAAGCAAAACAAATCCTCTTTCGGCAACCAATGGATTCCTAACGTTTTAGTGGAACTTTTGTCATTGAAGCTTAATGACTTTTCAGTGCAATCACTGTCGAAAAATTTAGGGTGGTTCGAAAACCACTTCGTTAAGGTGAATCCTGCCGAGTTTAATATTTTATTTACCTCACTTCTCAAAAAGATCTAGAGACTCAAAATTTTCGGACCCTGTTAATAAATCATCAACATAAAAGTCTCTTTTGATGGCCAATGAACCGAGTGGATATTTCATTGTATTGGCATCACTGAGCATTTGCAAACACCGTGTTGCGAGAAATGGAGCAGGCGCAGTGCCGTATGTTACGGTGTTAAGACGAAAAATTTGAATTTGCTCAGAAGGATGCTCTCTCCACACAATGAGTTGACAATTTCTGTCTTCTTCATGCATAATTATTTGACGATACATTTTAGTAATGTCCGCTGTTAGTGCATACTTATGAAAGCGAAAACGAAGAAGAGTTGAGTATAACTCTTCTTGGATGGTTGGACCTACCATCAAAAGTTCATTCAACGCTATTTGAGTTGAAGATCGACTCGAGGCATCAAATACAACACGTAATTTGGTTGTTGTGCTCTCAGGCCTTAAAACGCATTGATGCGGAATGAAGTAGTGTGGCTCACTCGGGATCTTATTGTTCGTTGGGCTCATGTGACCCAATGCTCTATATTCATTCATAAAGTCCAGATACATTTTACGAAGTTCTGGATCTTTTAATGTCCTTCTCTCCAGGGCCTGAAACCGCCGAACTGCGGGCAGCGACGACGAAAAAGAAATTAGCGACGCACTTACACAATTGAATAAAAGCGAAAGAACAGATGCACAAAATATTAATAATTTATTATACTTTAGCAACCTCATTTCCGGACAAATAAGCAATGTTACGAACCATATAAATAAGCAGCAAATTATTGTCAGTAATTACATAAACCAACTTAAAGAAACAGCGCAGAATAGGATTAAGACTTTGGAAGACGACATTCAATTCATTAAACACACCTACCAGGTTAACAACGATATATCACTTTTACG
This sequence comes from Bactrocera tryoni, assembly GCF_016617805.1. Taxonomy (NCBI): domain Eukaryota; kingdom Metazoa; phylum Arthropoda; class Insecta; order Diptera; family Tephritidae; genus Bactrocera; species Bactrocera tryoni. Next base: position 31,741,209 of record NW_024395977.1, read on the forward strand.
CAATCACGTGGACGACATTGGACAGATAATTTTTTCAAGCAAATTGGGCATAATACCAACAGATATACTGACATCTACAGAACTAAATCTCATCACCGATTTCGAAAAGCTATAGCCACATAAAAACAGCAGTACTTTTCCAGGATAACACAATCATTATAATCTATCCTCATACCTCAATATTCGAACAGCATCCTATCCTAAATCAAAATTGAGCCCCTTCCCAATATAAACAATAAATCATTAATTTTAGACAAATACGATGTAATAGTAGATGAAGATAATAATATGTACAATGCTTAGAAATTAGATAATTTGGAGAAAAATTTAATTAAAGAGAAGGATTAATGTTTAGCAAATATACTAAAAAATTTGAAGAAAGCAGACTGTAAGCTCCAGAATTTTGTGACATGAGCAATCTGTAAACGAAGTGCTAACAGGCATACTAATATTTAAAAATTTCCAATCAAGAATTACAATGAAAATTGTAATAAACAAAATTTAAAAACAAAGAGGAACTTTTTTAATAAAATTTAAAAATTGTGAAATAAATGTATTTACAACAGATCATATACTAATGTAAGGAAGGAAGTATATGAATCCTTCGTATTACAAATGTTATAACTAAAAATTAAAGAAAATACAATTTTTACTAAGAAGAATTAAAACTGGAAACATGGTATGTGAAGCAACTCCAGCATGAAAACAATATTGAATTTTTGATAAATAAAAGCGACAGTTCCTCAATAATTGGCTTAAGTTCTGATATAATAATAATTGTAATAATTATAATCGTTATAGCATTTTTTATATAAAAATCGTCAAAAAAGTATATTTGTCACTATGAATCTAGTGCAGTACGGACATTTTCAACATGTGGAAAAGGTCCTTTTTTACAAATAACAACGGCACACCCTACGATCAGCACCAGAACGGGGACAATCGATTTAAGAGGGGAAGATTGTTAACACAACACTTCGCCGCTCAAGTATCGACTTACAACTTCCGGCACAATGTTGACCAGAAATGCACCAGAAAGTGCATGGTCAGCGTCAGCACTACCTGTTGGCCAGCATAAGATTCGTGGAAGCGGAATCACGCCGCTTATAATTATTAAAGTTAGAATTAAGCATAAATATTGCAATTCGGTTAAGCTAACTTCAGTTTGTAAAACTCAATAAAGATACGCGGTAGCGCTGCCCGAGTGCAGCTCCGTGAAAAATTATATTTTTTTGGTTTTCAATTAACCAAAAGATTAACTTGTATATATATTTACATACATACATACATGTACACTTAAACATACAATATTCATTGCTACAATGTAATTGTTAAAGTTCAATAACTTAAAAGTTGACACAACAAATATTTATTTCAACATTACAACAATCATTCCAACAATGTTGTTGTTAAAGTTGAATAACATAAACAAACATCCGCTGCAACTTCCAAAAGTGATCGACATTATTGCTGATCAATAAATAATAATATCAACAACAATAATCAACTTCAATTCTGCTGACCATTCAACATCCGTTAAACTAAGTGATCGACATTATTGCTGATCAATAAATAATAATATGAACAACAATAATCAACTTTAATTCTGCTGACCATTCAACATCCGTTAAACTTTGCCGACGCCGCTGCCGTTGAACCACAGCTAGCTTAGGGTATTTTTAAGATTCTATGTATCAGTTTCTTTTAGAAATTCAATAAAGAAGAACTTAACTTATATGTTTACATACATATATACATGTACACTTAAACATACTTACGTCGTTAAAATAAACTAAGTTCTTTTGTTGTTTTCCACTTAATTGTGGGTAACGTATTTTTCATAAGAGGCATCGAACTCTTTAATTTTATCATTTGTTTATAAAATAGTCGAAATTGCATTGACAATTATTTGTAACCAAATTCTAAAGAATTTTAAGTGCATTTCCGCTTTGCTGCAAGTATGTTTTACGATCGACATTCTTAAGAGGCGTTGCACTTATTGATTTTGCTGATAAGAATTCTTTAGAATTTTAATCGTATTTTGCTTTCTGTCTTTACTAGTGATTTCGTATTTAAGATTAAGAATTTTTGTAAACTAAGTCAGTCATATTCTTTGATTCAATAAAGCAAGAACTACATGTTCTTGGGAGAAATATTTTAATTAATGTTTTAATTATTAGTCTCTGGAAATCACACTATAGATGACTCTGCCATAAATGGAGTTTACCCTGAAACATTTGAAAACTATACAAACATTGATAATATAATTTATGAAAATATTGATTGTAAAATTTGGAAATATTTAAAATCATATTAATAAAATTGAAATTATAGATTTTATTGAAACAAAGAATAAAGAATTTAAATTTGAAAACATAAAGTATTAAAGAATTTAAAAATCATTCACTTTTCTGGTACATGATTGTAATACTTGTACTATTACTAATAATATATGTACATAATCTATAAGATTTTAAAGATTAAAAAAATCATATAAAACTAATAAGCAAAGCAAAGAATTAAAATTCCAAGAATTGTCATATAACGCTATTTTAGAAAGAATTTACAATATATAAAAAAATTATATTGAATCGAGAACGATTCATTTTAGAGAGGGGGGAGTTAACGGCAGCAGCCCCACAGACACTTTATGATAAACGTAAACAAATTGTATCTTCCCGCGGTATTACTGCTTGGCAGAATACTTTAATTAATAAGGAAT